>NC_088794.1:100825271-100842771 GCF_011386835.1 Chrysemys picta bellii | reverse complement strand
TGCATTTTTATTACCTAGTGTAATGTTTACCTTTGGAACTTGACTATGGCAGAATAGGTAAAAAACATCAGAATATGCTTTATGCATATAATCTTCTCCTTTTTGAAAGCAGAAGATAATACCTACTAAAATATCATCCAGTAGCAGATGGTGTTTTTTGTCAGGGATTTTTTCCTTTGGTTTTCTTTGAATCTGCAGTTATCTGTGACTGGTGGCCCAGTTACCTTGTGAAGGTTTCATTTGAATGAATTAAGTACTTCCCCTAAAAATTCAATATCATTTCAATAGATGTAGCCTCTAAAGTAACCTGCAGTGATGCTTCATGAGCAAATCACATGATGTCAGAATGGTATGGTTTCGATTTAATCAAGAAAGAGATTAAAGTGGATGTGTGTTATTTTCAACTTCGCCGCAGCACCGCCATTTGTCAAAGTCAACCTTCTGATTGCTTTGGACCTACTGCTATCCAAGTCTTGTCAAAATAGTAGTCAGCACAATCTGAAGCAGGTGGACTAGCCTATATGGATCAGTATCAAACAGGGTTCGTTGAATTATGAAGTTAATAAGTTGCACATAAATCTTGTGACTATTAATTTATCTTTATAATGCGGATGCATCTTCAGTACATTTTTATTTTTATTTTGCATCATTTTATGCTGTACAGTCAAACAGAAATGAATATAATTTTGATGTGTACTGTATATCAGAATTTTTACAACTACACTGCTAGAATTAGATGACTTCCATGAGTGTGCCAGAAAAGAGCATGAGCATATTTGGACACATCTTTAGAAAGAGGCATTCCAGGAATGTGGTTTCTGGGGAAAGGAAGTGTGTGTGTGTGTGTGTGTGTGTGTGTGTGTGTGTGTGTATACACCCACACCTGTGTTCTTGAATTACACTGTAATTATGTGTAATCAAATAAATCCTTATTTTGAAGCATTTTTAGAATTTATAGTTGTTTAGCTCAATGCAGTTTTATTGTGACTAATTTTGAGATTTTTCTAAAGTAAATTCATGGCACACATTTGTTGTTTTGCCATATACAACACTGTGAAACTCCTATTTAAGAGAAATGGTTGCCAATAGGTTAACATAAACTAAATGTGGAATGATTAAAAATCTACGGTGGAGATCAAATTTAGCATTAGCTTTTAATTATAGTTAGAGTAAAAATATTGTCCTAGAAAATACTTTCTTTTAAAATGGCATATGGCGTTAGCAGTCTGTGATAAAGGGGGGAAAAATGGGGGGTGGGAGGGGAATTGAAGGGTTGTAGAATTCCATGGAATTGCTAACTGATCTTAGTAAGGAGCTGTAACATAGCGTGGCTTCTATTCTGACACTTTTTTCCCCCTTCACAGCAGCGACCTGGCTGGCCTTTGGCAATGAAATTCAATGCACATGGCTCCGCAGTCAAATCATCAAATTTCCCTGTGTGTATATTAGAGTTTTGTAATGTGTTTCCATTATGAAACAATGCGGGGATAATTGTCTTTGGTAGCAATTAGCTAACAGGTTTGTTCAGTGCTATTGGCAGAGGCATCCATCATCCCCTCCCTGACCACACTTTTTGTCTAGTGTGGACTATGGAGATCAATAGAATTCTATACAGGGGAAATCACCCTAGCTTTAATGAGCTGCAAGTCTCAGTCAGTCTTCGTTTGTATTTTTAATTTTTCTCCTTTAAAACTGGAAAAAAGCTGTTCCTTTGGGACAGGAAAGTACTGTATGTACTATTACTTTCACTAGATCAATGCATCGTTTTAAATTGTTTTACTCCTATAAAAATGTATGGATAATAGCAATGGCTAATGACACAGATGCAGCTTATTGCTCCGGTAATGGTAAGGTGTATTTTGGGGCCATAACTACTTTATTACTGAGATGTCTTGCATTGCATTAATTTTATTTTTCTGATGCATACAGACTTCACAATGTGGACTTTCCAAAGAAAAGAATTGATCACAAATAATAAAATGACACTTTTTTACAATAAGCCCTTTGGAGTGCTAAGTGACTGCAGTAGAACCTCAGAGTTACGAACACCTCAGGAGTGGAGGTTGTCCATAACTCCTGAAAAAAACATTATGGTGGTTCTTTCAAAAGTTTTCAACTGAACATTGATTTAATACAGCTTTGAAACTTTACTATGCAGAAGAAAAATGCTGCTTTTAACCATCTTAATTTAAATGAAAAAAGCTCAGAAACAGTTTCCTTACCTTACTGAATCTTTTTTAAAACTTTCCTTTTATTTATTTAGTAGTTTGCTTTTAACACAATACTGTACTGTATTTGCTTTTTTTGTCTTTGTTGCTGCCTGATTGCGTACTTCTGGTTCCAAATGAAATGTGTGGTTGACCGGTCAGTTCGTAACTCTGAAGTTCTACTGTATCATAGTATTTTAATCAGAAAACATGACTTTGAATGCTTTACACGTTATCATAGTGTTTAAAAAAATTGTGTGCATTTTTATTTAAATTGTATACATTTTTATTTCCTAGACAAGGTGAAGAGTCTGGAAAAGGATTTTTGGTTTTGATTAGTGACCACCATCTTGGATTTTTTTTCTGAGGGGAGGCATTGCCATGACTTCATTAGGAGCTTTTAAAAGATAAGGTGTGGTTTTATTCTAATCCAAATGAATTTTTTTGCTTGTGCAGGGGAAAAATTGCTGGGATGTCATCTTTGGAGATTAAATCCATTGTTTAGACACAATAGGGACCGTGCAAGCAGCAGCACTGCAAAGTTTTTACACCACTCTGCCCTGGAGGAACCATATCTAGGGATGAATAATAATAGTAATAATGCTTTGAGTTAACCTGTATATGGAGCTTTACATTTTGACTGCATACAACACACATGCAAGGGTGGATTCAGTAGGTTTGGATTCAGGAGTGCTCAGCACACATAGAATGGAAGCAGTTTGCCTTCTTTCCAACAAATTGCACTAGATTCTGGGCATCTTAACTATAAGTGTCAAAAGCTTTTGTGTTCTGAAAGTTTCAGGATCAAATAATCTGTTGGTATCTTGAAGAACCTCTCTGTTGCAAGAAGACCTCTTATCCCCAATGCCCTTAGTTATTTCCTTTGGACACATGGGTTCTTCACGTAATCCAATGGTTCTATAGCAGGGGTAGGCAACCTATGGCACGCGTGCCAAAGGCGACACGCGAGCTGATTTTCAGTGGCACTCACACTGCCCAGGTCCTGGCCACAGGTCCGGGGGGCTCTGTACTTTAATTTTAAATGAAGCTTCTTAAACATTTTAAAAACCTTATTTACTTTACATACAACAATAGTTTAGTTGTGTATTATAGACTTATAGAAAGAGACCTTCTAAAAACATTAAAATGTGTTACTGGCACGTGAAACCTTAAATTAGAGTGAATAAATGAAGACTCAGCTCACCACTTCTGAAAGGTTGCTGACCCCCGCTCTATAGGATCAGCTTTATAGAAATTCCTCCAAATTGATCTCCTCAAAATGTACTTTAGTTCTCCTGCTGTGCTTCTTCCTCATGCTATTGAGCTAATCTCTCCTGGCCTGGATTGCCACCAAACACATGCCATTATGCTCCAGAGGAAAGGGGTTTTATTCTATGTATGTCTTAATACTCAGAATGTCAGAAGAGCCAAAGGTCCTCCTGATCCTGAGACTTCAGTTCTTATTCCCATACAAAAATCTTGATCTGAATTACAAAAACGTTTCCAGAGCAAATATCTACTACAAAATATTTAAGATCACTTCATGTTAAAATGAATGATAATGAGCTTCAGAGTGACTTGCATATGTACTCTATTCAATTCCCTAACATGTGAGCTATTAACATTGTTCCCTTTTACGCTTGAAATATTATTTATATATTATTGTACTGCATAACAGTCCCAGTTATGGACCAGGATCCCATCATGTTAGGCACTGTACAAACACAGAACAAAATATTTGGTAGCTCTGGCCATGTATCAACACAGAATGGGAGCCACACATGCTCTTCCATTGCAGTTGAGTGACAAGTAGCTTCCAAGTTACCTTGCCCCTTGAATGCCCCAAAACTAATCTCCAGTTAGAAAAGGACTTTCAAATTCCATTTTTCCCTGTAGAACCCATAGGTGCACCCTCCAGAGAAAAGAAGTCTATGCAAAGGTGTTTTGGGTATTTGCACCCAATGTATTTGGTCTCTCCAGGAACGTCATCTGCACAAAAATGTTCTGGAGTTAAAGGTGGTCCTCAGTGTATTAGAGAACCTTCAGAAACTCTAGCCTAAAAAACTGACTGTATGAATTAGTGCAATCAGGACAGCATGTTCTATATAAACAAATAGGAGCAGGCTCAGGCCTCCTATGATAGGGAGGTGTACAAGTGCAGTTCCTTGTCCCATAAAACATTTCTGGCTGCCCCTTTAAGTGGCAAGAAAGGAGAACAATGTCACATAGGCTATGCCTGAGTGGAGTTAATGGTTCTAAGTGATCTCTTATTCCAGGGATAATGGACTGCCCCCTAAGTACCATGGTGATGAATACATTAGAAATACATGGGATAGAGGACTGTTGGAAACATCAGCCATAATGTTCATGACACCAAAGGTCATAGCACATGTGGCTTATACTATAAACCTTCTTGAGCTTATTGCATCTTTCTAGTCCATTGTGGCACTCCCTCTTCGTGCTGTGCATTGTCACTTCAAACATAAAAACATGGAAGTCATGGAAACACTTGAGTGAGATGGAGAGAAAATTGGGTTTAGAGTGGGGTGCTGAGTCCTACTCCTCACTCTGGCATTGACTTTCTGTATCACCCCGGCCAAATCATTTAAACCGGGGTGGGCAAACTACGGCCCATGGGCTGGATCTGGTCCGTCAGGGCTTTGGATACAGCCCGCAGGATTGCCGCCACTGTGGCACTGCGGGCTCTGCGCCACTCCCGAAAACGGTCAGCACCATGTCCCTGAGGCCCCTGGGGGAGGAGGGACAGAGGGCTCTGCACATTGCCCTCGCCTGTGGATAACTCCCCCAAAGCTCCCATTGGCCGCGGTTCCCCGTTTCTGGCCAATGGGAGCTTTGGCGGGAGGTACCCACAGGCAAGGGCAGCATGCAGAGCCCTCTGCTCCCTCACCCCCCAGGGGCTATAGGAACATGGTGCCGGCCGCTTCTGGGAGCGGCATGGGGCCAGGGCAGGCAGGGAGCCTGCCCTGGCCCCACTGTGCACTGCTGCCACCCCAGTGCCGCTCCAGATAAGCGGTGCTGGGGGCTGGAGCCCGCACCCCAGCTCCCTGCCCTGAGCCCCCTCCTGCATCCCAGCCTCCTGTCCTGAGCCCGTGCTGCACCTCGCACCCCTCCTGCACCCCTGCCCTGAGCCCCTTCTTGCACACCTCACCCCTCCTGCACCCCAACCCTCTGCTATGAGCCCCCTTCCCCTGCTTCTCCCTGAGCCCCCTCCCACATGCACCCCCTCCTGCACCCCAATCCCCTTCCCTGAGCCCTCTTGTATACCCCCCACCCCTCCTTTGCCCCAACCACTTGCCCTGAGCCCCTTTCTGCACACCCCACCCCCTTCCACACCCTGCACTCCCTCCCTACCCCAACCCCCTGCCCCAGCCCTTCATTCATGGTGCTGCATGCAGTTTCCCCACCCAGATGTGGCCCTTGGGCCAGAAAGTTTGCTCACCCCTAATTTAAAGTCTCTAGACCAATTTTCTCATCTGTAAAGTACTTACCAACCCTTCAGGGTTGTTAAATAAAGTTTCTGAAGTAAATCAAGCTCCTCAAATGGAAGAGGCTATTTAAATACTAAAGCTTGGATTCTGCCACCCTTGTTCACACTGAGTAGTGCCTTATCCACAAGTATTCCCATTGAAATCAATAGAACTTCTACTCAGATGAGTTACTGCTTAGTGTGAATAGCTTGTAAGGCCAGAAGGGATGATTGTGATCATCTAACCTGACCTCCTCCTATATCACAGGCATAGAACATCCCTGAATTAAGTTCCATTTGAAATAGAGCATATCTTTTAGAAAAAACATCCAATCTTGATTTTAAAATTGCCAGTGATGGAGAATCCGCCATAGTCTTTCATGAGTTGTTCCAATGATTAATTACATTCACTGTTAGTAAAAATAAGGCACTCTTTCCCCCCCCATTGAATTTGTCTAGCTTTAACTTCTATCCACTGGATCTTGTTAGGCCTTTGCTGGATTGAATAGCTTATTATCAAGGTTTTCTTCCCCCCCCCCCTGCCCCCCGTATGTACTTATAGACTGTGATCAAGGCACCCCTTAACCTTCTCTTGGTTAAGCTAATCCGATATACTGCAGGAGCTCAATTACTATAAAGGCATGTTTTCCAATTTTAAAAATTTCCAATTTTATCATTCACATTTTTCTGTTTAATTTTTTCCCCCAACTTATTTGTCTAATTATTGCTTTCAGCTTTGTGAAACACGTCCTTTTAAAGCACCAAGTATATTAGTGGTTTGGACTTTATTCCATTTATACACAACAAATGTGATTGTCGTGACCACTGGTACCTAAGCTGCCGCTAATTTTTGGTTGTGAGATTATTTCCTCTCTATCTGTCAAGATGAGGTCTTATATAGAAAATCCCTGTATAGGATGCAATACTTTGAGGAGTTAGGAAATAATATTTAGAAATTCCAAGGATATTTTAGTACTGCAGCATGAGAATGCCAGCATGTGTCATTCAGGTTGAAGTCTTCTTACACATTAGGTTTGGTTAGGCTTCTTTTTCTCAGGTATGAATTGGTGGTCAGTAGCAGAGACAGACTAGTACCCCATTTTGTACTTTATTTGTTGCTGATCCATAAGCATTCAAGGTCACTTTCTTTTAGTGACTTGGAAACAGGTAATGTCATTTTTTTACAGAGTGCCACTCCCTATCCCTTTTACCCACTTGACCCTTCCTAAATGGGTTATAACCATTGATTTTTAATGTTCCAATCATGTGAATATCACACCAGGTTTCATGAATACCAGCTAGCTCAAATTTGCTCATAAATGGCCAATTCCAATTCCTCATGTTTATTGCCAGGCTACTAGCACTGGTGTGTCAATAATTAAAGAATTTCTTCTCTCCCTGTCCTTTGGAATCTCGGTTAACTTTGTTCTCGGCATCATGATTTTGTTCTAAATCAGTGCTAATTTGTTTCCTCTTTTACCTTCCCCTTGTTGTTTGTCAGCTCTCCTGACTACTCGAGCCAGCCTTTAGCCCAAAAGATTGCTTCCCCTTTTACTGAGATGAAGGCCATCCAAACTTTACAGCACTCTCTTCCAATAGAGGATGAACCAGTGTTCCACAAAACTCTCTACCTTACACCACATAGACAGCAGAGTAAGGATGGCAAAAATGAGCCCAATGTAATTATTGTTGCCGTGAGTTTGGGAGGATCAAGGTACACACAACGGGTATAGCCACAGCTGAGTTATGCATGTAGTTGAAAAATGAGTGTGACGAAAATCCCGGACATGTAGGAAGATGGACAAGACACAAGTAATATGTTGTAACTAGACCACAACTTTTATTAGCTCACCTGGGAACTATCCAGCAATA
Organism: Chrysemys picta bellii; assembly: GCF_011386835.1. Lineage (NCBI taxonomy): Eukaryota > Metazoa > Chordata > Testudines > Emydidae > Chrysemys > Chrysemys picta. Next base: position 100,835,205 of record NC_088794.1, on the reverse strand, counting down.
ACTTGCCCAGTGCAAGTCATCCTTCCTTCCATAATCTATTTCACCCAGGGAAGGGCTAACATCACCTTCCTGTCCCCTCAGTATCTGTTCCCATCTTATTGCTGGGACCTCAACGGCTCTCCCCTAGTTTGAGTGTTAAGGGATTAGTGAAAAGGGGGTTGACTCCTTGCTGCACCAGATGTTAGAAGCCCCATCCCTTTTAGTGGATGACTGCCTCTAATTTTACTTCCAATTCCAGTTTATCAGGGAACCAGACTTACTATTGAATGAGTATTTGTGCTGGACATCTGCCACGTTGCGACAACTTGAGCTTTTCCTCCTAAGCTACCCTACTGGCTCTTGGGCTGCTGTGGCAAAGGTGGAAAAACCGACCCTGTCTCAGCCAATTTGGCAGTAAGTGAAAAATTCCTTCCCAGTCCTAAGAAGGTGACTAGTTTATAGCCTGCAGTAGTCTCAAAACCCCAATTTTATGCTAATCCTAGGGCTAGGAGCTGCTGTTTTGAGCATGTAATGGTGCCCAAGCAGGGGGAAAAGAGCTTATATGCCTTCCTTTTGTGCATATGGGAGCCAATGGACTTCCGCTGCTCCCCTTAGACCAGCTAATCAGCTAGGATGCCCCCCCTCCCGCCCCCCTACCATTTCACTTCCCAAACCCATGAAAAAACAGAACTTCCTATGAGGAGGGATGGGGGAAAGATTTTTAAAGAATCCAGAGAGCCCTCTTTCCCCTGCCACCCCAGACAAAGCCACTCTCCCCCCACCTCTGAGCTGCAGGAGTGCATTTTGTTTATGCAATACTGTACAAATATTTTGAAACTTTTATTGGTACCTTTCATATTCCTGTACTTGTGAAGCTTGGTTGCCTTAGTAACAGGTAGGGAGAAGAGTTAAAATTAGGGGTAGCTTCAAATGCCTCTTAAAGAGAAATGTAAAGTATGTTTTGTATAGATTAGGATTCTACCACTTTGAAAAGATGATACTTTTAAAAAAGCCGGTGTAATATTATGTTTACTATGGAGTTCACACTCAATGAGTGAAAGACAGTGGTGGACTAATAGTGTCCAAATCTAATGCAACCAAAGATCTCCCCATAACAAATTGTCATGTGCAATCTGAGTCTTATACCTGAACTTTATCAGAACACAGCTTCACCAGTATAGAAATACATAAAATAAAAAAGTACAGTAAAACCTTGCTGATCTGCACCCTTAATGTTTCATATGAAAAGGTAGTCTTTCTCCACTTCACAATTTTTAATACATACAGTGCATTGTGCAGGTTCATATTTTTAAGTACTTTTACAAAATATACTAAGCACATTTAGCAGTGTAATGAAGTACAACAAATTTAAAAGCTCAAATTGTCAGTTCACAAAATAAAGTGTATTTGGATACACTATTATTACATATGTATGTGTGTGCTTGTAAATAGTCATTTTCATGAATTTGCAGTGGGTCTTCCAGTTCTTAGTGAGATTCTGTGGTACCTCACTTGTTAAAACAAAAACAAATATGTCCAAACACATGGCCTGATTACTGCAGGACGGAAAAAGTTAAATAGCAGCACTGTCAATAAAAATTTAAAAACACAGGTGCCAAAAGTGCACAAAATGTTGGAATCTAGCTTACATTTCCCCGCTCCAAAATCACCATGTGAGAAAACTATCAGCATTCCTTTTCCTTTGTCCCCATCTCTCATCCTTGAGGATTGGTGATCACCCTTGAGTCAGCATGGGGCGGGGGTTGCTAGCTGGAGGATTCTCTGCGACTTGAAGTCTTTAAATCACAGAATTTGGGGACTTCAACAGCAGAGTCAAGGGAAAGGGGTTGGGTCAGCTTTTGTGGCCTGCATCATGCAGGGGGTCAGACTAGATGATCATAATGGTCCCTTCTGACCTGAAAGTCTATGAGTCTATGAGTCTATGAGTCTATGTGCCTGGGTATAACAAGCAAGGAGCAAATCCCCTTGCACATGGGACATCAACACACCTGAGCCATTCACATGGAGGCTGAATGACTGATGCCTATCCTCCTCCTGCTCATCACCTAGGTCACAGTTAAAGTGTGTGTATTTTGTGGGGGTGAAGGGTTTGGGGTGGAGGTGGAGGTGACATCCAGTATGAGACACTGGGCTGCATCCTCTTCTATGATATGACTGACTGGGAAGAGGAGATGGACACAGCTACTCCCCTCTTGTATGCCATGAGACTGCAGTCAGAAATCAGCTTCACAGTGCAACTACTACGCAGCGCCAGTTACCTGAATGAGGGAGGGGTAAGACTGAGAAGCAAATGTGCAGTAGTGCTCCTGCTTCTTTTCCTGACAATGCTCTCCTGTTCCCCATCCTCCATGGCAGATGACAAACGTCTGCACCCCTTGACTCCTTCATGGATCCAATCCTTATGGTTCAAAGATTTGATCCCTGACTGGAGCCCAAATCTACACAATTCTATGTATTCTGTCATAATGCACCTATGATGGTGCGGTGTACGTTGGCGGGTCAATGGTACCACACCTTTGATGTGTTGAAGGATGAGGCACAGTCTTTGTGCCTTAAAACACCCAAAGTGTGCATGCATTAGCAGGTAAATGTACACTCTGTTGTGTGTGAGGGAAGAAAAATGAATTATTAAAATAAAATTCTACCATCTTATTAGAAATGTAATGTTTAGAGCTTTAAGGTACTTTGAGATCCTTGGTGTGAAAGATGCTACAGAAGTGCAAATACTTATTAAAGATGGAGTGTGGAGTATTCCTAATGTAGGTGATAGTGATGAAGTAAGTCAATAATATCTCTGTTAGAGATTCCCATGCTGACATATAAGGAGTTTTAATTTTATTAACTCTTAGTCCATCATAGCAAATAGATCCATTGTAATATGTGTACTGTGTAATCATACTTGTCAAAATTTAGTGATAATTAAAAGCACTCTCTTTACTGGCTATGGTTTCCAAAATTTGCGGTGTGTGTGTACTAGGTAACATACACTGCAGTGTTCACCTGTATAAGAATGTATGTATGTTTGTTGGTTTAACTCCCCATTTTCTTCTTCTTGCTTTCCATCTCTCTGTCTTCTCTTGGCAAGTGGGCTGTTGAAGCACTTTAAAAGAAGCAATTGATGCCAGAAGTGCTCTGCTCACCTGTTCAGTAGCAGCATATAACCTATGCATTTTCTTTGAAGTCATTATGCCAAAGTTTAGTAAGCAAGGCTGGCTGCATTGACTTATTTTTTAAGCCATGTTGCTACCCGCTAAGGGAAGACAAAGTGAAGAAGGGGATATTCTGTCTATAAACATGTTGCCTGCAACCAGTTTATATATAGGGCTATCTCCAAGTTAAATAATCAATAACAATAATAATTAGTCAAATAGGAAATGCATAAGATTGTCTCTCAGCAAATTATGTAGACTCAGGGAACAAAAAGGAAGGAGAAAGAGGAGGCTTTAAGAAAATGTACAATCTTGCACTTCTATACTACATAATGTGTTTCTATTAGAACTATCAAGTGATTAAAAACATTATTTGCAATTAATTGTGATATTAAAAACAATCATGGTTAATCACAGTTTTAATCGCAGTGTTAATAGAATACCGTTTAAATATTTTTGGATGTTTTCTACATTTTCAAATATATTGATTTTAAATTACAACACAGAATACAAAGGGTACAGTTCTCACTTTATATTATTTTTGATTACAAATATTTGCACTGTAAAAAATATAAATAGTGTTTTTCAATTTATTTCATACAAGTACTGTAAACTAGGGCTGTCAATTAATCGAAAGTAACTCAATCGATTAACTCAAAACAAATTAACTTGATTAAAAAATTAACCGTGATTAGTCGCAGTTTTAATTGCTCTGTTAAACAATAAGAGAATACCAATTTAAATTTATTATAAATATTGTTGGATGTTTTCTACATTTTCAAATATAGATTTCAATTATAACGTGGAATACAAAGTGAACAGTGCTCACTTTATATTCTTTATCTTTTTTACAATGCAAATATTTGTAGTGTTTTTCAATTTACTTCATACAACTACTGTAGTGCACTCTCTTTATCGTGAAAGTGCAACTTACAAATGTAGATTTTTTTTTCCATAAGTGCACTCAAAAACAAAACACTGTAAAACTTTAGAGCCTACAAGTCTACTCAGTCCTACTTCTTGTTCAAACAGTCGCTACGAAAAACAGGTTTGTTTACAATTATGGGAGGCAATTCTGCCCACGTCTCACTTTCAGGTAACATGGTAAATAAGCAGACAGCATTACTTCCCATAATTGCCTGCTATCCCAGCACACATTTGAGGAAAGAGCTCAAGGCTTTGAAATCTCTACACAAAATAGCATGAGTACATGCTTTTAAAAATAAATTTTGCATTTTTGAATAAAAAACAAATATGTCCAAACACATGGCCTGATTACTGCAGGACGGAAAAAGTTAAATAGCAGCACTGTCAATAAAAATTTAAAAACACAGGTGCCAAAAGTGCACAGAATGTTGGAATCCAGCTTACATTTCCCCGCTCCAAAATCACCATGTGAGAAAACTATCAGCATTCCTTTTCCTTTGTCCCCATCTCTCATCCTTGAGGATTGGTGATCACCCTTGAGTCATGTGCCTGGGTATAACAAGCAAGAAGCAAATCCCCTTGCACATGGGACTAAAAATAGAAAACTCATCAGCTGGATATCACACTGAGCCACTGGCAACGAGTGTACAGCTTACTTGATAGTGCTCTGGGAAATTTCTCCAAAATCAGGAAGACCATGTGGACCATGCAGTGCTAGCCACTCGTGTCTGTTTACCTGCTTACTGCAATTCTAAAATAGTCTACAATTAGACAGTTTATAATTCCTTGTAACATATTAATGCTATCCATAGCATATTCTTCAAATAAATTTGCAAATTTTAATAAAATTCTCTGTTTTCCCAAAATAGGTTTTAATCACTTGTAGAATTCATTTACAGCAGGAAGGCTTAAAACACCACAGTATGTCTATATTAAAAAAAAGCTTTAATACATTAATGGTTAACCTTTACATTCTTACTGATGAGCTTTAAAATTATTGTTTAGACCTAACTAGGTGCAACACTTAAAATGCATTGTGCATATGGAGCTATAAAAAGAAACTAATGTGATGTAGGGCTGACAATAAAGTAGTATCTAGGAAAGAATCTCACAGAAGAGTGAAATTGAATGTGGTAACTGTAATTATGTAAAAGGAAGTCTATTACTTTATGATAAAACTGTCAAAATAATGATTGGGTACTCCCACAAATTGTACAGAAGATCAATAAAACTAATACTACGTCATAGCTGGGGAATATAGGAATTCCATTTTGACCTTAATTTGTGATGGAGATGTTCAAAACATATTTAATAAATGGATTATGGCAAATAGGATTTTCTTCCTGTTGCTTTTCTTTTAACTTTAGAGTCATAGTTTTGAGCAAATACTTTCATTTGTGAATTATAGTGTTTGTACCATTAGAAAACAAAGTATAATGTTTATCCACCATCCAGATAAGGTGCATTTTGTTTAATTGATGACTCAATTCTTGGCCTCTTGACGAGAGAGAGACCTACCTTACACAGTGTAAATAATGTTGAGTAGAGGTTCACTGAAGTCATAGGTGGTGTTTTAGTTGGTATAAGGTAGCGATTTTCTCTCCCACCAATTTACCTTATCTCCAACTATTTGAATGTTCAGTCTAAAACCCCTCTCCTCATACAGAGGGAGGATGCAGAGGTAACTCTGCAAAGAGACCATGGAGAATATCCAGGCAAGTTTGTCCCCCTCACATGATTTTTTTTTTTATGGGATGGGAATACCTGGCCTTGTATAATCAAATTTACTTCAATTACTGTAAAAAATATTACAGTAGTCCCTAACTAGGGGCCAGAATAGGTCTTTGGCAAAAATGTTTGCTCTTACTGTCTTATCATCACCCCCTTGCTTGTAGAATGATTCTTTGCCCTCATTAAAGTAAATAACATTTCTTAATGTAGGAGTCTCCATACAGGAACAGTTAGTGGTTTATTATTTGTTTGTTTGTTTTATTTGAATTATGATGGTGCCTAGAGACCACAACCATGGATCAGGGCCTTATTGTACTAGGCACTGTATAAATACAAGATGGTCCTTGACCTAAAGAGAATTCAGTCTAAGATGAGAGACAACAGATGGCTGTAACAAACAGAAAGGGGAAGCATAAGAAAACAATATTGGTCTGCATAATAAGCAGCAGTCACATCATATTAGGAGCTAGATTCATAAGAAGGATTCACGTGCTGCAGGGCAGAGCATTGCAGCATCTAACTTTAGGCAGCCTGGTACCTAGTAGAATTCACAACCCTGAAGTAGGTAACCAGATTCCTTATACAATGCAGGGGCGAGAGTTAGGCACCTAAAAAGTGGATTCACAGAAGTGATCAAGCTGAGCAAGTAGTTGCCTAAACTATCCAGAAGGAAATGCTGAGAAGAGGAGTGTTGCCTGAGTACTGCCCCTCAAATTCTGGGCTGGAGTGAAGCACTTATCTCTATTGGGGATTCACAGCCGTGATACCTCTCCTTAGCAGGTTAGCTCGCTCTCAAGAAAAATGGAGTCAGATAAACTACTTAAATATCATTGAGTCAAAAAGAGAGTGAGTGACTCTATAGCCTAGTGGTTAGCACACTTGCCTAGGAAACCCAGGTTCCAGTCCCTGCTCCAGTGAATATTTCAGTATTTCTGCACAATGTGGAACAGCTCTATCTTGAGACCCACTCCCAGAACGCACAGTAGTTAGGGCACTCATAACAGAAGTGAAAGACCTAAATTCAAGACCCAACTCTTCATCAAGCAAGGTAAGGATTTGAACCTGGGTCTCCCGTGTTGTGGGTGAGTGCCTTAACCACTGAACTAATATAATGAAAGGGGAGCATAAGACAATAACAAGGTTTTGTGGGGGCCCTATTTGGTAGGTGTGCCCTATTAGGCAGCCTCTCAGCATGTTCATCAAAGTGATCCCAACAGGTGAGATAGGCACCAACCTGGCCGGTGATATATGGACTTAGTCAGCCATATATAGGCAGCTGCATGCGCAGCAGTACAAATTTAGGTACCTAGGGGGCTTTACCAGTGGAAACTTTGCTGCCCACAGGGTTGGGCAGCAGTTAAGTGGTAGTTTTGTGAATGCCAGTGGTGCTCAAATGTTGGACTTTGCCACTTAAAGTGGCAGTTAGGCCCTTGGGTTGGTGTATTCCTGAAGGTTTCATCACAAGACATAATCTTTAATGCCTAGAGACTCCAGGACAATCCCGTAGGGTTTGCAACCCTATTAGGCCCGTAAATCCCTCTTGTGAATCTAGGTCTAGCTGTCTTATCATGCTTTCATAGTTCAGTGTCCTGACAGTGTACTGTCAGTGTCTGATGGTAGCCAGTACTAGGCACTTCAGAGGAAAGTGAATGCAAGAAACCCTGCAGTAGACAGTTATGGAATAACTTGTCCACACAGATTTTTTTCCCTCTAAACCAGATACTTAAAGGTTGGCTTATGCACTGAAGCATAAGGATTTATATCCTTTCCAAAACTGTTCCATTTTTTCTTAATCCATATTATTTTTTACTCTGAATTATGTTAACTATATAAATAACCAGTCTTTTTTTAATCCTGCTAAGCACTTGGCCTTGATATCTTGTGACAATGAGTTTCAGAGACTAATTGTATATTGTATGCAAAAGCATATTTATTAGCTTTGAATTTAATTTAATTTATTTGAATGTCCATTTGTTATTTTATTGAGAGACATTGAATAATTTCTATACCATTCATCCTTTTATCTCTAAGGTGTCCTTTCCTATTTGTTTCCTCCAAAATAAACACACCCAATATTATCAATTTCTTCTGATTTAGAAATATTTTCAGGCTACCAACAATTCTGGTTTCCAGTCTCTGAACCCCCTCTATTTGTGCTATACCCTTTTTTGAGATATGATGACCCGAACTCAACACAGTGTTCTTGGTGAGGGCATACCAATGTTTTTGCTGGTGTTTTCCATCCCATTCCTTAATCATCTTAACTAGAGCTGGTCAACATTTTTTACAGGAGTTTTCTGTTTTAAAAAAACAGTTTTCAGCAAAATCAGCATGTTTTTGCAGGAATGTATTGATTGTGACACATTTTTTGATGGGGAAAAATTTGAAATGTTTTGTTTTTGTGGGAAAAGTTGAAACATTTTGTTTCAAATTTTACATTGTTAAAATATTTTATATAATATAAAAATAAATATAATGTATTAATATGTTTTAAAGTAAAAACAAAACTTTTAAACACTAATTAACTTTTTTATCAGAATTTTCATTTCACAGGAAATGTTGGCTTTTTGAGTACTCAGATGCAGCTGCAAGATCACTGCCTAATTTTGTAACTCTGAACATTTTTCCTTCTCACTATGCACTCTGTTTTCTAAGTCATTAAGAAGGACCTTAAACTGTTCCTACTACAGCGCAATATGGCACCTTATGTTAAACTTTTCCCATGATGAAACCTCACCATATATTCCTACTCATAGCCAGTTTCTAATCCATGACGGTACTTTGCCTCTCACTCCATGGCCACTTCATTTTCCTTAATACCTTCTTGTGAGTGACTTTATCAAAGGCCCTTTGAAAGTGCAATTATATTATTCTTTTCTTTTATCCACTATTTTACTCATGTTCAAAGAATTACAATAGACTAGTGATCGCACAACATTTCTTTGCTTCAGTCCTTATGCTATCATGGTCATTTGAGGTTTTTAGGTCTGTTTTTAATTATCATTTCAACCAATTTATCAGGTGTTGGGAGTAAGGTTTATGGTCTGTAATTCCCAAGATCCCTTAGCACCTCATCTAAAAATACATACAGCATTAACATTTATTGTCTTCCAAACCTCTGTATGTTGTAGCTGATTATAATTTCCCAGGAATGTGGGTTGCACAAATGAAGAAGTAAATGTTACCCAAAACTTTTAAGAGAGATTTTGTATTAATGGGAAAATCCATGTAGCAGTCTATTGAAGATTGTGTACTGTGTTCTCAGGATATGTAATTACCCATGCCAGAGGTTACAGCAATGTATAGTGCTGCAAAAAAGTTGCCAGAGTTTTTTAAAAAAGCCTTGCATTTGGATATCCTATTAGTTCATAAAATGGAGTAGAATGTTTTTAAATTTCTAATTTTGTTGCTTCATTTATCTAGCTTAGTGCTGTGGCAGCAGCATGATACACTACTGTTTGGTAGCAGTGGATTCTGTGCACCTTAGTTTCCACATTCTTTGCTGGTAGAGTCTGGGTGCACTGTGGAAAACCGATTTTGTTCAATAGGATAAAGGGAAGCTTGGCTACATGGCTCACAAAACTATTAATCTATTGCCTGATCCTTGGAGCAATGCTGGCATCTGTGATGCTTTCTGGCTGGAGTTCCTTCCCTGCCCTTCCAATTGGAGGGAGGAGACCATATTTAACCAGTAGGATAGGAAGAAAATTTGAGGTAAAATTTTAATTTAAATTCTTATGTATAGCTTTATTAAAAAGCAACATTTATGAGTTAATATTTTTGCCCTTAATATAAACTCTTACACAACATACATTTGATCATTTCATGGTTTTATTCATTTAACGTGACTATTAATATTTAGATCAGAGGATTTTTGGTCGTATCTCAGACAATGATTTAAGAGGATTTATTGTTAATGTAGCTTTTTCCTAAATCAGCCACTTTAATGACCTATCTATACCTTTTTATCAGGCTTTCACAATAGGCAAATCTTCAGTTACTTATTTCTAAAACATAATTCAGAGCAGTTGCAACTTCTTTTATTGTTATATATCTTATGTTAGATGATATGTGTTATATTTAGGGGAAAATTTATACTTAATCTTTTCAGTGTCAGCTGTCTATCA
>NC_088794.1:100640271-100820271 GCF_011386835.1 Chrysemys picta bellii | reverse complement strand
CTAGCCATTAATTTCATTTTGTAAGCTTTTTTGGGAGGGTTATGGGACAAGATAGAAGGGAGAATATTTTTCACACATGCCTTTCATAATTCTGAATACTTCAAGCTTCCTCTAACTGCGCGTTCCTCAGTGCTAAATATTGCTAATTTTTGCAGTCTTGCTTTGCATTAAGTACCACCACATCACTAACAAGTGTTATTGCCCAACTCTTGCCTTTTTCAGTCTTACATTTTGTGCGAATGTACCTTTCTATCACTACAAGTGAATGTGGTGGGTCTTTACCTGTCCAGCTGGAAGAAGAGGGGTCAGTGCTCCTTTGGATTAGAAGGGAGAGGAAAGGGAAACTTACCTAACTGGAGCCAAGGGTGGAAGAGGAAATGGCAGGACCACTGACCCACCATGTACACTGGGAGGAGGGGAAATGGGATATTTATATCCCATGCATTCCAGAAGGAAGCCTCTCATCAATCACAGATCAGCAAAACCTTCTAGTCATAGGTGCTGGAACTAGGGGGATGGTGGGTGCTGCAGCACCTAGTGGTTTCCATTCTATACAGGGTTTACAGTTTTGGTTCAGTGACTTTCAGCACCCCCACTATAAAAATTGTTACAGCACCCATGCTTCTAGTTCAGTTTTTCATACATTTTCTCCATTCCAATTCTAAGCCTGTATAAAAACAGAATTAAAAAAAATATATTATTTCACTCACAGATTGAATGCTTAATTCTCTCAATGTTCCATTTCTTTCCACTCTCTCCAAAAAGTGGGAAATAAGTCATGAGAGAGAACAGAACTTTGTAAGATGAATTCAGATGTGAACCTTAAACTTTGGGATACCAGTGACAGACAGTGGTGGATAAAATACAAATATGTGTATGTAGCCAAAGCTTCAATGGTTCATGATCAGAGAGACAAAGGATGGAAGAAAAATAGTAGTACTTATCCTCTCTTTAAAGAAGGAGAACTGAGGCACCGAGAGATAAAGTGACTTGCCCAAAAGGAAGTTTATGGCAGAGCAGGGAACCTCATAAATCTCAGGCCTTGTCTCCACTAGAAAGAGTTTGCTGATGAGATATGCTAGTAGAGCTATACTGGCAAACTCCGTTTGTGGAGATGCAGTTTATAATGGCAAAAGAGTTCTTTTGTCATATTTTATACCAGTTCCCCAGAAGGAATAAGCTATACTGGCAAAAGGACTTTTTGGCTGATATAATTACATCTACACTTTGAGCTCCTGTTGGCACAGCTATGCTTGTTGGGTAGTAATATGATTTTCTTTTCTACTCCTAACTGACATAATTATGTTGGTAAAAATTTTTAGTGTAGATCAGGTGTTAGTCTAGTGTTCTAACCACAGGACCATCCCAAGCCCTTCTGACAATGTGTTTCAATGTGCCTAAATTTGTATCTGTCCTTCGTTGTAATAAAATAGTTCAGCTTCCAGTCCCATTCAGTCCCCGGCCTTTCTTGTTAGATTACCAACAAGGATGCCAAATAGGGTTGCCAAGTGTCCAGTTTTCAACTGGAATGCCTGGTCGAAAAGGGACGCTGGCAGCTCTGGACAGCACAGCTGACAAGACTGTTAAAAGTTCAGTCAGTGGCGCAGCGAGACTAAGGCAGGCTCTGTGCCTGCCATGGCTCCGTGTGGCTCCCAGAAGCAGCAGCATGTCCCCTCTCCAACTCCTACATTTGGGGCAGCCAGGGGGCTCCACACACTGCCCCCGCCCCAAGTGCCAGTTCCGCAGCTCTCATTGGCGGGTGCCTCCAGAAGCTGCTTGAGGTAAGCGCCGCCTGGAACCGGCACCCTGCCACCTCCCATGTCCCTGCCCCAGCCCTGATTTTCCCCTTCCCGCCCTCTGAACCCCTCGGTCCCAGCCCGGAGCACCCTCCTGTACACCCAGAGCCCACACCCCCAGCCAGAGCCCTCACCCCTCCTGCACCCCAACCCCCAGCCCAGAGTCCCTTCCCACACCCTGAAACCCTCATTTCTGGCCCCAGCCCAGAGCCCGTACCCCATCCCACCCCATGCCTCAGCCTGGAGCCCCTTCCCAAACTCCGAACCCCTTGGCTCCATCCCCTCAGCCTGGAGCCCCCTCCTGCACCACAAACCCCTCATCCCTGGCCCCACCCCTGAACCCACCCCCCCACCCCAGAGCCCTCACCCCTTCTCACATCCCAACCCACTGCCTCATCCTGGAGCCCCATCCCACACCCTGAATTCCTCATTTCTGGCCCCACCCAGCGCCCGCACCCCAACCCCCTGAGCCAGCCCAGTGAAAATGAGTAAATGAGTGAGGGTGGGAAGACCAAGCAACAGAGGGAGAGGGGATGGAGTGAACGGGGGGCCAGGCCTTGGAGAAGGGGTGGGGCAAGGCCTCGGAGGAGGGGCGGGGAAGGATGTTCGGTTTTGTGCAAGTAGAAAGCTGGCAACCCTAATGCCAAGCATGGCAGTTTTTGTACTGTGGATGCATTTCTACAAAAAACTGACCTGTAACTACCAACTCATGATTATTTGAAGAATCTTCAGATAGTAACTTTCAACCACTACTGACCTGTGTCTGATGTCCAGCTAGTGGCCTGGTTTATACCTGATTGAAATCCCATGTTATCAGTGGTATGTGTATATATGTGTGTGTGTGTGTGTGTGTGTGTCTATATATTAAAAAAATACAGAATCATGATGAAGGTATGAATACACTCCCAACTTTTTCTGTTACCCTTACTGTTTTTAAATGTCTGTCTACTTAATTGATACTATTATTTATCTGAAAAGGAAAAATGCAGAAGATGAACTGAAGTAGATATTGTTGATGTAACATTTTAAAATTATTTCTATTCTTTATCTTTGCAGTGTTACATATAAGGGTGGCTGAGAAATATATTCTGGAAATATGATATTTAATTTGCATGTTTCTACGTAGTTAATTTCATGAATCTATTTAATTTTACATAACATGTTCTCTCAGTTATCTTATGGTCCACATATAATATAACCAACTAAATGTAAACAGCATTTGCTCAGTTATTGTTTTTTTTAACTTGGGGCTAATAAGGGATTCTAAACATTTCTGCTAAAAATCTGTTACCCCCCTGAAAACCAATGTCTGGGTATTTGAAACAGGAGCCATTCTAGATCAAAATCTTTTGATTCATATTATTAATTGTTATGCAAAAGTGCCCAAATTAACAGTCCACAGAGAAACCGGCTGCTGGACTTTTACAGAGACTATATTTAAACATAAAAATAAAAAATTAAATGTGTTTCCTGATACTGGCCATTGAAAATCCCATTTGTTCAACAAGGTTAAAATTACAGTGTGAAAAAATAACAAAAGACTAAGAAGATTGCTTGAGAGACTTTATTTATTCATTTAGTGTTTCTGATTTCTGAATTTAGAATAGCATATTTTTAGCTAAAAGCAAATAAGTGTGCTGATGCTGAACAAATGCAGTAAAAATTTGAAAACTGCCAAAGTGGAATCTTCAGGTCCCTAACTACCACTAAAACTGTTCAGACAACAGTCTTTAATTATTTAACACCAGTTTGAAGTTCTGCATATCTTTCTCCTCTAATCTTAACCCATGCTTTTTAAAAATCTAAGCTGTTTTCCTAGGAGATATTCCTGTGCATAATGCTTTTGTGCACGGGGTTGCATAAGTGTAACTGAAGGCAGAATTTGGCCCTGTGTTTATAACGTATCTTTGTGGTTCTGAAATTATCAGAGTTCGATCATATGCGAATGGATAAGTGACTAGCAAATGGAGGGGAATATACTGCAACTGCTTATTGTGTAATCAAGAGTTCTTCTTCGAGTGATGGTCTCTAGTGTATTCCATTGAGGGTCATGCATATGCACCCAGAGCTTTTGAAAGTAATACTCTTCGACAGTCTGTGAATGCTCCGTGTGTCACCTTGTGGTCTTGCCCAAGGCGATAAAGGGCACGGCGGGCCCACCAGCATCTCCAGTTCTTTCTCACCGCCACATAGTCCAAGTCAGAGCTTCTACTTCTAACGTCCTCGTGACGCACTTCCCAAAACTATCTTTAGTGCTGTTCGGATTTCTTATTTGTTCTGCTTTTTTTTTTTTTTTCCAATTCTTCCCTTCGTACCTGAGTTAGGACTTGGGACACCGCTTCGGCAGTGTTTCCTGCCAAACTTTACACCCCTCCCCACCTCCAGTACCTGGGCCTGGGTACTGAATTATGCCAGAGACGCTGGGGTTCAAAACCGCACTTCCTGCCCTCACTCGTTTTCCATCAGCAATAAGCACCAGCGCTGCTTGTACTGCTTGTGGGAAGTCCACATTGCATCCACTTTGCATCCTTTCCTGCCCATACTCAGGAGAACTGGACTCTCCCTCTCAGGAAACACCTTATGGAGATTGCCATGGAACTGGCATTGGATCCTGGCTAGGGAAGCCTCCCCTCACCCCCATCCCCATACATCAGGCTGAACAGTCAAAGAGCATCCCTGCTGTGGAACCTCCATCAGGCTCTGCTGGTACCAATGCTAAGGACCCCGCACTAGAGTCTAGCCAATAACCAAGGAAGAATGCGCATAAGCATGGCACCAAGTATCAGAGGGGTAGCCGTGTTAGTCTATATCTACAAAAACAATGAGGAGTCCGGTGGCACCTTAAAGACTAAGAGATTTATTTGGGCATAAGCTTCGTGGGTAAAAAACGCACTTCTTCAGATGCATGGTTTTTTACCCACGAAAGCTTATGCCCAAATAAATCTGTTAGTCTTTGAGGACTCCTCTTTGTTTTTATAAGCATGGCAGTCAGTCTTCCTCTAAGTCCAAGAAGAACTCGGCACTGTCCACGAGTTCTGGCCACAAAGGATCCAGGCATTCCAAGTCTCACAGGACCAAGAAACGGCTGCACCGATCTCTGGATCCACTGGTACTGATTACAGACCTGGTGACTCTGTCAGCATCCCAGGAACTTTCGGTCTCCAGACAGATGCAGTTCCCGATATTGATTCCTCCAGCGGAACGGATACCATGGACCCCTAGGAGACTCGGAAGCGCCTTGAGTCCCCACAAGAAGATATACCGTGTCTCCAACAAAAGGTCAGAGTTCCTGTTCTCATCCTCCACCGAACTCATTGGTCATCCGAGCGGCTTCAGAGCATTCCAAACAACAACATCCCCGCTTCACCCCATTCGATAGAAAGGATAAGAGGCTAAACCTTCTAGACAGAAAAGTCTTCTCAGCCGGACTCCAATTTAATATTTCAGTTATTGAGCCCTGATGGCCAAATATGATTTTATTAACTATGGGTGATTTGGCTGAGTTCACAAATAAGCTACCCTCACAAGATCACTACCAATTCCAGGCAGTTTTGCAGGAAGGTAAGTTACTGGCCAGGTCCATGCTACAGGCCACAGTGGACTCCACAGACTTCCTGTGTCCTAGCAACAGGAATTATCATGAGGAGGGAATCCTGATTACGCTCCTCTGGCTTATCATAGAATCATAGAATATCAGGGTTGGAAGGGACCTCAAGAGGTCATCTAGTCCAACCCCCTGCTCAAAGCAGGACCAATTCCCAACTAAATCATCCCAGCCAGGGCTTTGTCAAGCCCTGCCTTAAAAACCTCCAAGGAAGGAGACTCCACCACCTCCCTAGGTAACGCATTCCAGTGCTTCACCACCCTCCTAGTGAAATAGTGTTTCCTAATATCCAACCTGGACCTCCCCCACTGCAACTTGAGACCATTGCTCCTTGTTCTGTCATCTGCCACCACTGAGAACAGCCGAGCTCCATCCTCTTTGGAACCCCCCTTCAGGTAGTTGAAGGCTGCTATCAAATCCCCCCCTCATTCTTCTCTTCTGGAGACTAAACAATCCCAGTTCCCTCGGCCTCTCCTCATAAGTCATGTGCTCCAGACCCCTAATCATTTTTGTTGCCCTCCACTGGACTCTTTCCAATTTTTCCACATCCTTCTTGTAGTGTGGGGCCCCAAACTGGACACAGTATTCCAGATGAGGCCTCACCAATGTCGAATAAAGGGGAACGATCACGTTCCTCGATCTGCTGGCAATGCCCCTACTTATACAGCCCAAAATGCCGTTAGCCTTCTTGGCAACAAGAGCACACTGTTGACTCATATCCAGCTTCTCGTCCACTGTGACCCCTAGGTCCTTTTCTGCAGAACTGCTACCTAGACATTCGGTCCTGAGTCTGTAGCAGTGGATGGGTTTCTTCCGTCCTAAGTGCAGGATTCTGCACTTGTCCTTGTTGAACCTCATCAGGTTTTTTTTGGCCCAATCCTCTAATTTGTCTAGGTCCCTCTGTATCCGATCCCTACCCTCTAGTGTATCTACCACGCCTCCTAGTTTAGTGTCATCTGTAAACTTGCTGAGAGTGCCATCCACACCATCCTCCAGATCATTAATAAAGATATTAAACAAAACTGGCCCCAGGACCGACCCTTGGGGCACTCCACTTGAAACTGGCTGCCAACTAGACATGGAGCCATTGATCACTACCCGTTGAGCCCGACGATCTAGCCAGCTTTCTATCCACCTTACAGTTCATTCATCTAGCCCATACTTCCTTAACTTGGCGGCAAGAATACTGTGGGAGACCGTATCAAAAGCTTTGCTAAAGTCAAGGAATAACACATCCACTGCTTTCCCCTCATCCACAGAACCAGTTATCTCATCATAGAAGGCAATTAGGTTAGTCAGGCACGACTTCCCCTTGGTGAATCCATGCTGATTGTTCCTGATCACTTTCCTCTCCTCTAAGTGTTTCATAATTGATTCCTTGAGGATCTGCTCCATGATTTTTCCAGGGACTGAGGTGAGGCTGACTGGCCTGTAGTTCCCCGGATCCTCCTTCTTCCCTTTTTAAAAGATGGGCACTACATTAGCCTTTTTCCAGTCATCTGGGACCTCCCCCGATCGCCATGAGTTTTCAAAAATAATGGCTAATGGCTCTGCAATCTCATCCGCCAACTCCTTTAGCACCCTCGGATGCAGCGCATCCGGCCCCATGGACTTGTGCACGTCCAGTTTTTCTAAATAGTCCCGAACCACTTCTTTCTCCATAGAGGGCTGGTCACCTTCTCCCCATATTGTGCTGCCCAGTGCAGCAGTCTGGGAGCTGACCTTGTTTGTGAAGACAGAGGCAAAAAAAGCATTGAGTACATTAGCTTTTTCCACATCCTCGGTCACTAGGTTGCCTCCCTCATTCAGTAAGGGGCCCACACTTTCCTTGACTTTCTTCTTGTTGCTAACATACCTGAAGAAACCCTTCTTGTTACTCTTAACATCTCTTGCTAGCTGCAACTCCAAGTGTGATTTGGCCTTCCTGATTTCACTCCTGCATGCCTGAGCAATATCTTTATACTCCTCCCTGGTCATTTGTCCAATCTTCCACTTCTTGTAAGCTTCTTTTTTAAGTTTAAGATCAGCAAGGATTTCACTGTTTAGCCAAGCTGGTCGCCTGCCATATTTACTATTCTTTCTACACATCGGGATGGTTTGTTCCTGCAACCGCAATAAGGATTCTTTAAAATACCGCCAGCTCTCCTGGACCCCTTTGCCCTTCATGTTATTCTCCCAGGGGATCCTGCCCATCTGTTCCCTGAGGGAGTCAAAGTCTGCTTTTCTGAAGTCCAGGGTCCGTATTCTGCTGCTCTCCTTTCTTCCTTGTGTCAGGATCCAAGGAGGTGCAAAACACTACAGAAGACCTCCCATTCGACGAATCACATCTTTTCAATCTGGAAACGGACGAGTCTCTACACTCCCTAAAGGACTCTAGAGCCACTCTAAGGTCTCTGGGTTTCTACACAGCAGCACCCAAGAGGAAATTCTACCACCTGCCCCAATCATATTGTTACAAGGCCCCACAGGTACATTCCACCAATGTACCTATGAGTCTCCTCAAAAGCACTCTAAGGTTCACAGACTCCGTTAACCTACGTCAACTATCCAGCCATCAACACAACATATCCAGATGTCACAGAAGCAGTATTTCTGAGTGTCCTTAGAGAGCCATCAAACACTCTATACCAATGCCCATTTTGTTTACCCCCTTCGGGGACTGCCTCAAACTCTTTCTGCCAGCATGGAAAGCCATAACAACGGACAAGTGGGCTCTAGATATCATCCAGAGTGGCTATATCATAGAGTTTATGGCACGCCCGCATCTCGCCTTCTTCCTCAGTCCACATGCATAGAACACCCATGCAATGACCTCCTCCAACTTGAGGTCGACTCATTATTGTAAAGGGTAGCTGTGGAGCTAATCCCAGACTCCTTTCAGAGAACAGGGTTCTATTTAAGCTACTTCCTAGTTCCCAAAAAGACTGGAGGATGGTGACCAATATTGGATCTCTGGCACCTCGACTGCTCGATTTCCAAACCAAGGTTTCGCATGGTCATGCTCGCAACAATCATTTCCTCCTTAGAAAAAGGCATATGGTTTACAGTTCTCGATATGCAGGATGCCTACTTCCATATCATTATACATCCAACACACAAAAGGTTCCTGAGGTTCAAGGTGGGGCCTCGACATCTTCAATATAGGGTCCGACCGTTCAGACTCACCACTTCCCCGTGAATATTCACAAAAGTTTTCTCAGCGATGGCAGTCCATCTGTCAAGGGATCCTGTTTTTTTTTTCATATCTGGACGACTGGTTGGTGATAGCACAATCCAAACAAGAGGCCCAGGAATTAACGTCCCAACTGCTTCTACTCCTCTCCTCCCTCGGGGTCAGTATCAACGTTGAAAAATCAACTTTAAAGTCCTACATAATCCCTGGAGTTCATAGGAACTCACATAGATGCGTCTTCCACCTGAGCTTATCTAACAAAGGAAAGATTCCAGACAATGAGGGAACTAATCACTTTGGTGTCTTCCAGGTCTTCGGTTTCTATCAAATTCTGTCTATCTCTTTTGGGACACGTGGCAGTCTGCACATATGTCACACCCTTTGCTCACCTGCTGCGTCTTCAATTGTAGTTACAAAGTGTCTACTCCCCCATGCATCAACCCATGCATGCTCTGTTCCACATGCCACCAGAAGTTCTCTCCTCACTCCAATGGTGGATGAATCTGCCACAAGTCTTCCTCTCATCCTTCCTCCCATTCTCACCCACCATGACAATCATAAGGGATGCATCCCTCACAGGCTGGGGCACCCACATGGGTGACCACATGACACAAGGCACGTGGACAATATGAGAGGCCAGGATGCACATAAACCTATTAGAACTTCAGGCAGTATGCAAAGCTTGCCAGGTGTTCCTACCAGTCATGCAGGACTGATACATTCTTCTCATGTTAGGCACCACCATCACAGTCTTCTACATAAACAAGAAAAGATCCTGAGTCCTGTGTTGGGATCTTTGGGAATGGTGCATTGCACACCATGTTCTTTTGACAGCAGTCTACTTACTGGGCATGTTGCTGCATGTAGGTAAGTAGGCTGAAACTTTCAACTGACCAAGAATGGGAGTTGCATAACTGTAATCGTGGACATCTTTGGCCGATGGGAACCCCGGTGAGGGATCTTTTCTCATTCCAAATAACAACAATACCAAATGCACCCAATATTGTTCACAGGAGGATGCGCCCTCGATTGGTCAGACTGGACAGATTGTGCCTTCCTGTTTACCCTTCCTACCACGACTGAGCCACAAGATCTGATGGGAGAGAGCAATAACCATCCTGATCACCCCCTTCTGGCCTCACCAATTTTGGCTTCCACTTTTTCACATGTTGAAGCACCCCCCACTTCGGATGTTCCTGAAGCTCCTGACCCAGCACAACAGCATATTCAAACACCTCAATCTATGCACTCTTCACCTGACAGCTTGGTTTTTGGATGAACACCTCCATTAGCACAGGAATGCTCTCTGGCGGTGCGAGATGTTCTCTCAACCAGTCCACAAGACACTTGTATCGAGCCAAATGGATGCATTTCACTGCCTGGGCTACCCGGCAGGGCCTTGTCCCTGAAGTGGTTAGCATCCCACTACTTTGGGAGTATTTCCTTTATCTGAAGGACTGGAACTGGTCCTCAGTTCCATTAAGGTACATGCAGCTGTCATTAGTGCTTTTCACCCACTGGTGGACGACCATTCAATATTTACCCACCCACTAACTGTGTCATTCTGGAAGGGCCTTCTGCAAAAATACCCTCCCGTTTAGCTTATCACCCCCCAATGGGACTTTAACCTAGTCCTCACCTTGTTGAGGTCTGCCCCCTTTGAATGTATGGCCTCATGCTTGCTATCTCTCCTTTCCATGAAAGTCACTTTCCTCATTATTATTACATCAGTGAGGAGGGTTGGCGAATTGGGAGCCATGATGGCTAACCCTCCCTTCACCACTTTCCACAAAGACACGGTCTCTATGACTTCACTCTAAGTTCCTACCCAAGGTGGTTTCCCAATTCCACCTCAATCAACCCATACATTTACCTACCTTCTTCCCCAAGCCTCATGCTTCGAATGAGAAAAGAAGGCTTCACTCGTTAGATGTTTGAAGGGCATTGAATTTTATCTTGAGCGGACAAAGCCCTTTTGGAAATTTCCTTGTGTTTTTATTGCTATAGCGGAGAGAATGAAAAGGCAAGCCATTTCCACCCAGAGAATCTCCAGGTGAGTTTCAGGGTGCATTATGTGCTGCTATCAATTATCAAGATAATCCCCTTGTGAAGGGCCCATTCCATGAGAGCTCAAGCATTGATTAGAGCTGTATTCCACAAGGTGTCCTTCACAGACATATGCAAGGTGGCCATCTGGAGTTCCGTACACACCATGCTCTAGTGCATGATTCTGTGACAAATAATTCATTCAGAGCAGCAATCCTCCATTCCATAGTCTCCTTGCACTATCTTCCTGCATAGGTACTGCTTGTTAATCAACCTCAGTAGAATACAATAGGGACCATCACTTGAAGAAAATGAGGTTACTAACCTGTAACTGAAGGTTCTTTGAGATGTGTGGTCCCAATCTTTATTCCAAACCCACCCTCCTTCCCCTCTACTGCGGATTCAACAGCTCTGCAGTAGAGAAGGAACTGGAGACACTGGTGGCCTACCACACCCTTTATGGCCTTGGGAAAGACCACGAGGCAGCACGGGGCGCATGTGTGGTCCGCCAAACAGTACTACTTTCAAAAGCTTCAGCTCTGGGCGTATAACACATGCGCATAACCTTCAGTGAAATACAGATAGGGACCACACATCTTGAAGAACCTTCAGTTACAGGTAAGTAACCTCGTTTTATCAGTGTAGCCAACATTTTCCTTTTTAAAAGTATGTTCCACTTTTTTGACAAGTTAATGATATGTTCATAGTGAGCTAACAATTTTCTTCTTCTTCCATAGCTTCCAAGACTCTTATAAATAGTATGCTGCGGGACCCTTCTCAGATTCCAGATGGAGTTCTAGCAAATCAAATCTATCAGGTATTAATCACAGCCATCTTTTTTCAGTGGCAATGCTGTTATCTGCCTAGCAGAGTAAAGGATTTTAAACCTCATTTAATTACTGTCATCATAAACTATCACTGAGGTCAGGGTGCACCATAAATGGCAATGCAATATTTGTGAGGAGAGCATTTCACTTTTTAATAGCTTCCTTTTATAGTGAACAAAAAGCATGCAATTTTTGTTTTCTGTGATTATATCCAAACAGCCTTTGATAGCCTTTTGGAGGAAAAGTAATTACTGTTTTTAGCATACTGTTTAACTATAATAGATTTGTAGTTGACCATCACTATATTACTTCTCTTATTTGTCTGCAGTGTACTGTGAATGACTGTTGTTATGGACCACTGGTGGACTGCATCAAACAGTATCCTTTCCCATAAAATTTTAGGTGCACAATTGACGAGCTTAGACTCTGTGGAGGAGATGTGTCTAGCTTTAACCTGACATAAAGTTCCGCTTCACAAAACACATTTCATACTCCTCTATTTTACATTCAATTGAGTATAGGGTCACTGCAGTCCTTTCCCTTATGCTGTTTAACTAAAATCAGATAGGTCAAGGTAAGTTATCAGTTCAGCAGCTGTACATGCATATGTTTAGTTGAAACCTCCTTGGTTTTGGTGAGAGAACATCATATTGTGATTCATATAAAGTCATTAAAGTGCCATAGATGCTGTCCAGTATTGCAATATTCTTAAGTAATTTGATGTTTCCTTTGGATTTTTTGAAGTGCTTTTCAAGTTCTGATTTAAATTTTAAATGCTGTATCTGACATTCCAGTGCAGCTCTTTTCTCCTCTTCTTCAAGGAAAGTAGGACATAAGGTATAGAAAAATAACTATTTTTGAAAGCGGGAGAGAGTGTCAGAGGTATCTCCACAATGAGCTGAGCACTGTGGAGGAAAGGTCAGCGCTCAGTGGTTGCAGCAGACAGGGGATTCTATACAGGCCTGAATGGGTGAGGATGAAGGAGTGTATTGGGAAGGCACCACTTTTGTGCAGATTCAGTGGCCCAAAAGCACTTTATTGGGCATATGGAAGGGTTGCTGATCTATTTCAGCCCATGCTTGGAAGAGAAACCTTCAGTTTGTGGCATTGTATCCAGTCTGCAGGATGGTGAGTGGATTTCCTCCCCCTAGTCCTAGAGAGTTCTCTGTACAAATTTCAATGAGGTTTTGGAGGGGGGTAGGAATTTCACCCTGTATTAGGAAGGAAGGGAAGCAGTTAAACATGGAGAAATAAATTATTCCCTGTTCATATGTATTAAAGGAGATATTTCTTCTTATACCCCCAATACACTCTGCAGTCATAGTGTTTGCATCGCTTAATAAAAAATGGCCTCATTTCCTGCCACTTTTCCTCAGATTTACTTGGTATGGTATATAGTAAGGGCCCAATCCTGCTCCCATTAACTGTAATGAAAGCATATTTGGGCCCGAAGTCTATTTGTATGGTACAGTAACTCCTCACTTAATGTTGTAGTTATGTTCCTAAAAAATGCGACTTTAAGTGAAACAATGTTAAATCCAATTTCCCCATAAGAATGAATGTAAATGGGGGGAGCGGGGTTAGGTTCCAGGGAAATTTTTTTTTGCCATATAGTACAGTACAGTACTATAGTTTGGAGGTGCCCCGCCTTACCCCACACAGGCACAGCCCACTGGCACTGGAGACAATGAGGCAGGCAGGGTGGCTGAAGGTGCTGTAGGCTAGGAGAAGCACATTGCGTAGCAGCAGTGGGAGCTTCCCCTACTCTGCAAGCACCAGGGGCAGGGGGCTCAACCTCAGCCTGCCCACGCCACCCCTTCCCCCAAACCTCCACCCTTAACCTGCCTCTGCTTTCCTTCCTCTCCTCCTCCTTTACTCTGCACGCCGCGTCCTCGCGCCTCCCCCCTCCCTCCCCTGTCTCCTGCCTGTGGCAATCAGCTGGCTTGCGGCGTTCGGGAGGCAGGGAAGTGGGGGGGAGCCTGCGCACCGAGTCCTCGCTCCTCCCCCCCCCCTTGAACGCCGCAAGCCAGCTGATTGCCGCGGACAGGAGGCGGGGGGAGGAGGGGGAAGGCGCTGATCCACGGGGCCTGCCGGCGGGTGGGAGGCGCTGTGGAGGGGGCGTAGGGGAGCAGATGGGGGACTGCCACCTGTGGACAAAGCAGGCAGCCAAATGACATTATAGCAAAACACTGCACAACTTTAAATGGAGCATGTTCTATAATTGAGCAGGGACGTAAGATCGAAACTACGTTAAGCGAGACAACGTTAAGTGGGGAGTTAATGTATATTCTTTGAGGGTACACTGAAACATTAAGTATAATTATATATAAGTATATTCATTAAACATCATCTTATCTTTTAAAGGATTGTTAATCATAAGGCCTGTTAAATTAGGTACATGAGGTTGTATTCTTGTCATGAAGAATCTGAATATATGCTTCTAAGCTGTAAAAACTAACTTTATTTTATAAAAAAGATGCATTATTCTATACAGCTCTGCTTTATATTAATTTGTTAAGAAATAGTGCATTTTTCTGTAATCTGTAGTCTGTTTTCCCCCCTGGACTTCAAAACAGCTTGCACAAAAAATGATGGCATTATTAGGAAACACAAAAAGTTTGTCAACCGAAGATTGTTACAGTAAAGTTTGGTGATATTTTACTGTGTGAATGCATTATCTGAGAGTGTATGTTGCTGAATTAGATGCTAATTTTAAGGCACATAAAATAGTTAAAAATCAATTTAAAGTTAAGGTTTTAAAAGCATAATGTCTTCTGAAGGATTGCGTATTGATTTTAAATATAACTATCTAATTATATATGCATGGACTAAAGTATGAAGTCTACCTCTTTGTAAATGCCAGGAGGCTATTTTTCAGTAATAGTTCAGATGCTTACGGGAAACTAGGCTGTTGGATTGCATGAGCAGAAAATGGCTTGTGAGGTTATTTAAAAGTTTTGCCCCATGGTCACTGCTATTCATCAATAATAGGTATTATTATAGACTAAGTCTAAGTGTTTCTGCTTATGGTGCATTATCAATTCTGTTTGCACTATTTGTCTTATATTTTTGCCATCATTCATTTTCCTTTTTTGGTTCTGTCATTGCCAGTATAGTTTAATGTAGCACACGCTTTCAGTTGATAGAGACAATGATGTATATGTATTAAGTGATTCCTTATGATTGGCTTTTTTGCAGTTCAGCAGTAAGTGCTGATAAAAGTGAGAGTAATTAATTATAATGGTAATTCTTTCTGCAGTTTATCAGTTTGTATAAGATATCCTAAACAAAATTAGGAATTGTAGTTGTTTTTAAGATTCATTTACAGATTCTCCTTTACATAATACTGGTTTTTCATATAGCTGAAAAAATCAATTAAAAGGCTGTTTTGATACAGTGAGATACATCAGATGGCTTCAGAGTATATCTTTATGTGTAAGAAGTTTCAGTATTTAAAGAACAAAATCTTAAATTATTTTATTGTTATCCAATTTATTGTGGTTTATGTACTTAGGCAAAACTCCCATTGACTTCAGTGAGAGTCTTGAGTACAAAGCCGAAGATCAGACCCAAAATTTCCAGCTATAAAGGCACTCATTTTAGTTTCACACTTTGCTCTTTTGGAGAAGAAAATGAAAGCAAGATAAATACTATTCTTGGGTATATTGAAGAAAGTTGATCATGGTGATACCTGCCTTTTCTCATTTGTGAGGTGTTTTTTTTTTATTTTATTTTTACTTAAAGACTGGTATAAATTTTCCAAAGTAGCTGGTGATTTTGGGTGCCTCAGTTTTTGGGTACCCAACTTGACACACCATAAAGGGCCCTGATTTTTAAAAAGCACTAAGTACTTAAGATGTGGGGCATCATATTCTAGCTGTAACAGTGTTCTGAATTTAGTTTCATTCCAAACATATAGTACTTTTTCCTTAACTTAAATCCATCAGTGCTATTGGGCATGAGCATGAAGTCCTGCTGCGAGAAATGCTGCTGGAGAAAAATCTCTCTTTCTTAGGTAAGAATCTATAGCACAATCTAACCTATGGTACGTTAGCTTCAAAGATCTCAGTGACTGTTTACTTAAGGGGAAAAAAGAGACCTCAACACATGCTGTATTATGTAAAGGAAGAGTAAAAAATGATTGATGCTGTACATGTTATCTTTTATTGATTTAGAACTGAGCAGGAACTCAGTTACCTAATACCCTATATATACAGCACATGCACAGGCGTGCAATTAATATTTTATGGAATAAGTAGCTGAAAAAAATGCTTTAATATCTGCTGTGGTATTACTTTTGGTGTCATGAGATATTAGCCATAATCTAGGCCGTATGAAACTTAGAAGGAAGGATAAGAAATATTAGCTGCAAAATGCTTTATGTATTAAAGATCTGCTAGAAAAATTCACTTGTTTATCTGTAAGTGAAGTTTCTGATATTTTTGAACTAATGCACTGAATCTTTCCACATTCCATATCTTTAAAGTCATTTAAGAATTTATTTTAGAAAATGTTCACTTTGATATTAGAGGATGATTTAATTTTCTATCTATTAAAAAGTTTTAAACATGGTACAGTAATTAACATTAATTACAGTGAAATTAAATTAGCATTTAAAGAATTATTTCTCTTACCGTGATAATAAATTATTCTTCTTCGAGTGATTGCTCCTGTGTATTCTGCAGTAGGTGTGTGTGCTTGCCATGTGCACTGGTGACGGAAGTTTTTCCCTTAGCAGTATCCGTAGCCGGGGAGCCCCGCGGTGACCCCTGGAGTGGCGCCTGTATATCGCGCTATAAGGGGAGCCATGGGCTCCCCCCACCCTCAGTTCCTTCTTGCTGCCAGTGAAGGTAGTTGGAACTTAGCGCTCCAGCTTTGCTGCAGCCCTTCTTCTCTAGCGGTACCGTTTGTCGCATTGTTCTCAGTGTTAGCTTGGGCTCGGGGCACGCCCTGCACCCCAAGCTTCAAGTCGTGCGACTCCTGTCGCCGTTCTATGCCCAGGAGCGACCCCCATGTTGTGTGTCTTCGCTGCCTGAGTGAGACTCATATTAGCAACCGGTGCAAGATCTGTAGGAGTGTATGGCGTTTCTCACGCATCTCCATGGCAGGGTAGTCAGAGTCCTCACGGACAACACCGCCGCCATGTACTATATCAACAAGCAAGGTGGTACTTGTTCCCTAGCCCTATGCCGGGAAGCCCTGGCCTTATGGGAATTCTGTATAGCCCACGATATCTCCCTGAGGGCTGCTCACCTCCCGGGTGTACACAATACGCAAGCGGACCGCCTCAGCAGGATCTTCTCCCCACAGTACGAGTAGTCGCTCCACTCGGAGGTCGCCCACCGGATCTTCCTAGAGTGGGGAGCTCCCCAGATCGACCTGTTTGCAACCCGCCAGAACCGGCGTTGCCCTCAGTTCTGCTCCAGGGGAGGGGTGAGGGAAGGCGCAATCTCCGACGCATTCCTCATGAATCCAGCTCCTCTATGCCTTCCCCCTGCTCCCCCTCATCGCCAAGGTCCTGGAGAAGGTAAAGGTGGACAAGGCGAGGGTCATTCTCATAGCCCCTGCGTGGCCCCCCCGAGGGTGCTACTGCTCCGCCTGGACCTCCTCTCCCAAGACGGGGGACGCCTCCTCCATCCCAACCTGGCCACGCTCCACCTGACAGCGTGGCTGCTCCGTGGCTAAATGAGGAGGAGAACAGGTGTTCGGAGCAGGTTAGGCGGGTCCTCCTGGAAAGCAGGAAGCGGTCCACGTGTCGGACGTACGTGGTGAAGTGGTCCAGATTTACCAGGTGGGTGAGCGAGCGAGGAGTTTCCCCCCTCCACCGCTCCTATCCAGTTCGCCCTGGACTACCTTTTGTCCCTTAGGACCCACGGTCTGGCACCGGCCTCGGTCAGGATGCACCTCACAGCCATATTGGCTTTTCACCCGCCGGTGCAAGGTTACTCTGTCTTCTCCCACCCTATGCACCAGTGCACGTGGCAAGCACACACACCTACTGTGGAATAGACTGGAGTAACACATCTCGAAGAATGCCAGTTACGGAGCAGGTAACTATCCTTTATAGTTTTTATATCTTGAAATCCTTCTGTGGTGAGATTATATCAAAATAAGACAGCTGCAACCTAGTACTATAGTAAACTGTTGTATTCTTCAAAGAGATTTCTTATGTAGAAAGATAATACAACACACATATTAGTTTCACCTAAAACTAATACCTCTATTGAACAAATAATGTCCTAACTTTTACAAAAAGGAACAGAAAATAGCTTAAGTGATAAATAGTAAGTATTATGGATTTATCCAAAAGCAAGTCGTGCCAGACTTAGTTTCTTTCAGTGATAGGATAACAATTTTAGTAGATAAAGGAATTTCTTAGGACATAGTGTATCAATTTTTGTAAGCCATGTAGTATGGTTTCATATAACATAAACCTAGGGAAATTAAAGAAATGTGGGTTACATGATTCTAGTGGAACTTAAAACTTAGAACATTTTTTTTTTTAAATCAAACATAGGAACTTAGTGGTTCAGGTCTGGAAAAGCTCAGTACTATTTTTTTGGCTCTGGCTTGTAATTACTGTAGTAATAATAATAACAAAAACATCTTACAAGTGATATTAAAGACAGGGTATGGAAAAAAAGTTGTTCATAACTGACAGAGTCAAGAAGTACTGGGGGGAAAATACACTATTTTAGATTATATTGGGTACTGTATTTCCAGGATGTTAGCTGTTTCCAGTTTTATGTAAAAGACAAGATGGTGCTACTTTTCAGACTTGTGTATAAAGCTGCTTTTTGTTATAAGACTCTTAAGTAAATTAGCATTTTAGTGACACTTCCATTTTTTTGCAACATTTCTCTTGAATGACTTAAAGACATATACTGATATTTTTAACCTGTTTGGCGGTACCAATAGGCAAGCAAGTCCAATATTATTAAGTATTTGTATTAACAATTTGGAGGATGAAATGGAAAGTATATGGGTTGTGTATATTCATGGATGAGTAGAATAGGTGAAGGAATCACGAACATTTGAGAAATAATTAAAATACAACACAATATTGGCATATTAAACAATTAACTGAAATCAGTAAAATAAGATTAAGTCATTATATACAAATATAAAGCCAAAGGATTACTGGCCAGACAGTAGTTATTAAAGAGAAGGACTTGATCATTTTAAATTGATACACTGGATAATGCTATGCTGTCACAAAAAAGGCACATACTTTCTTGGGATTTTCTTGGTTATATTAATAGGATTATTGTTAGCAAACCAAGTGAAGCAATTAATATAGAGTCATTTCAACTACTGTGGAGTTAGAATAATGCATTTATTATAAGTCAGTCCTCAGCCCTACAAAATAACATGTCACATAGTAAATCCGTGTCAGAAACAGGATAAGAATCCATATCTTGATTCCCAGCCCACTAAATTAGTCACAAAATAGGTCTTTTCCTGTCTGTAAAATGGGTATAGCCTGTAAAAGGCTATATGAGTGTGAAGTGTCAAGTGGCAGTAGCAGAGGTGGAAATACAAATTTAAGATTTCCTAATCACCAGTGCTCTGTCAGTTAAACCATATGGCTTATAGGGAAAATAAGGCACAAACACATATCTACATAATGGCAAAATTGGTCAAAAAGTTTCATGACCTCTGAAACAGACAATTTTTGTAAAAAAAATTTTGCAACCAATATTTTATCTACCTTTTTGGGGGGGAAGAATCACAGTCAGGGTTTCATGCAGGTTATAAATTCTACCAACAGAGCTTGTGACTCATGAGCATAAATTATAAAATACAGTTTTAATCTGTTCACGCATTATTGGGTTATGAGCTTACAAAAATATTTTTCTGCTTAAAAAAAACAAGAAACACAAATTGTCATTAAGGGGATTAATGTTGAGACAATATACCTTGACTCTATACCCAACCAGTCCTCTTCCAGTAGGCCAGAGACTATACATCTCAACTTACCTTTCAAATATGAATCAGAGACAACATTCCCCTGCATCTTCCACAGACCTAATATGCTCTATTGTTTATGGGTCGGGATATTATTTTGTCACGGAGGTCACAGATTCTTAATGGACCTCCATGACTTTTTTGGCTTCAGCCCCTGCCAGAGTGGCAGGGCTGGAGAAGCTGTCTGCCCCCGCTGCAGAAGAAGGGGCTGGAGAGGTGCACGATGGTCATCCCTCGGCAGGGCTCCAACTGTTAGCCCTCCCACTCCCCCCCATGTATTTTTAGTAAAAGTCAGGGACAGGTCATGGGGCTTCCATGAATTTTTGTTTATTGCCTGCGACCTGTCTCTGACTTTTACTAAAAATACCCATGACAAAATCTTAACCTTATTTAGGGGCTTCAAATGCCACTGATTCTCTCCTATTTGTCATTTTGACCTGCACATAAAGTCCAGAGATCTACCTTCATCTTGTCCACTCTACACATTGGTCACTGACCCATATATCTGCATGTGGCTTTACTTAGGCATGCAGCTGCCAGCTTTTTCATGCCCCACTATTTTCCCTCCAGTCACTCATCAAGTCATATGTACCTGCAAGTCACAAGATGCATACAGTGCATCTCCTGCTCTTCTGCTTAATCCATCTGGGTCCTGCATGTTGCACGGGCAGGATGCTGCTTTCCTCTCTAAATCATGTATCTTGTGCAGGTTCCAGATACTAAGAACACGTTTCAAGCCTCAAATCCCCCGGCACCTTTCCGATACAGAGAAGAGATTTGATCATTGCATCTCCCTACTGCCCTTTTCCCCATAATACTGTGTGGACCCACTGAAATGGTGGGCACAGATGATATCAGTGTACAATTAAACACCAAATAGTGGGAATTAATTCATTACTAATTAATTTAATACATTCATTATTAATTAATTCAAGATAGACTTGAGTTTTGTGACATCTCATGAAGGTCTCCCACCTAAAGATGGTGGGGAAGAATATGGTGCAATGTTAAAGTTGGTGCAGAGAACTTAATGATAAATTTCCTAAGTTTCTGAATTTTTAAAAAAATACACTTCTTTTTCGAGTGTTGGTCCCTTTGTGTATTCCACATGTGGGTATGCATGTTCAACATGCGCATGAGTCCAGAGATTTTTAACAAGCACTGTTTGTTGGCCTCCTCGTGCTCCCAAGTGAGAGTAAAAGAAGCAGTGCAGGTCAGTGCCCTATCAGCTCTTTCTTACAGCTGCATAGTCTGAGTCAGAATCCAGTGTCCTCTCTTGCTTCAGCCTTTCAGTAAACCTGTAAGATTGTAAATAGTTATTCTTTAACTTAGTTCAGTTAGTCTTAGTGTAATTAGTCTAGTTTGTTTCCTTGGATCGGGAATTCCCTCCCCATGGTTAGGAACTATGCCCAGACTCCTGGGCTTCAAAAACTATATTGTCTGCCCTAGATACTGCTCCATCAAACTTGAACAAACCAATGCTGCCGCTACTGTCTGGATGAGACACACATTTCATCAAAGTGCAGCATTTGTCGCTCTGTTCCACAGAGTACTCGCAAAGCTTGTGACCTTTTGCCTTAGAAAATACTTAATGGAGAAGGCTATGAAGCCCCTCTCTGATCTAGGCCAAAAAGACCGCTGTACATTGGCCTAACCCAATGAACAGCGCCCTTCTAAGCACATGCTTAAGAAGCGGAGCCCTCAGTGTCTAAGCCCAAAGACTCTTCTCCCGGGCTTCCCATGAGAGTAAGGGACACTCTTGTGAGCACAAGGACAGATCCCTTCCGAGTACTGTCCTTAAAAGACTCTCACTCCTTCCCTGAGTCCATTGAGGTCGGGTGACCCCTTATACACACACCCTAAAAAAATTTAAAATATACAGTTAAAGGGGTTGTTGATGTTGTTTTTAACATAAATGCTTTAACATAACCTCCTCTTTTTGGGGGGAGGGGCTTGTAATTACCCACTGTCTAGCACCTACTACACACAGGTTAGTATTTTGGACATCTTGAACAAATTTGAAAAATTTAAGAGAATAATAAATCATTAAGCATTTGAAAATATGACACAGAGGAGAGTTCAGAGTAATGGACCTTTTCAGTTTAGAGTAAAGATGTTGGAGGGCAGGAATAACTATTTACATATGTAAAAGGGGATGCTATGAAAATGTCAGTGGCCAGTTATTCCTACTATTGAATTAAGGGCAGAACTAGTAGTAATAGGCTTAAGCTGCAGTTGGGAAGATGAAGTTAAATACTAGAAAAAATTCATAATTATAGGAACAGTTAAGTACAGGAACAATCTGCCTGGGAAGGTTGTGGAATCACCTTCACTGAAAAATTCAAGGCTAGACCTGACACTCATCTATCAAGTATGTTTAATGAAATAAATCCTGGCATGATACAAGGGGATGAACTAGATGACTCACTAAAGGATCCTTCAACCCAAGTGATTGTCATTTTTGTGGCCTTGTACAAGCTTCTGTAGTACACAAATCAGACTTAATTTTTAATGAATCATTACCTACGATAGACTTCAGGTTACCCTTTAAAAAATAAAAATAAGCTGTATGTAATTTGTGCTGTCAAATACAAAATTTTAGCAATTCTAGAAGGGATTGTCTCTTTCCTTCATAAATAAAGGAAATTTAATTTATGGTATATATTTAAAATATACTGAAGTACTGTATTTATATAAGCTCACTTAAGAATTAAGATGTGATAAGTATTTTTTCTTTCAATGTATTAAATGTGTCTGTCTCAAGTTCTAGGCTTTGATGTTATGAAAACACATTTGATCAGTATCCACAAGAAGAGCATATTCAATCCATCCAAAATAAAATCTTTCCCCTTCCCTTCCGTCTCTTTCCACACCTTCAGAAAAATCCTAGGAAAATATACAAGCCCTGCAGTTTGCCCTAAAGCTCAATAAATTCGGGCTTTGTTAGACCATGAGTGGGAATGAGTTCCAGAGATGATGACCCATGACTTATATTGCCCAGTCACCAGTTCCCTTCCTTTTAAACCTTGGGGCACAAAGAAACCCCATTCTTAGCACAAATGACCAGCAGAGAATTCCGCTGTTGGTGTACTCTCCCCAGCAGTGAATTCCCAAACCTACATAAAGCCAGCAAAGCTGTTTCCTGCATCAGCATCACATCCCTGACACAGTGGATGTATCAGGGAAGATATGGGCATGGTGGGGAGGACTAGACAAGGCGTGTGGTGGAACTATAGTGATCCTCCACTGGCATATAGTTCCTTAGAGACCATACATTGATCTAAATTATAGTGGGGCCAGGGTAGATCAGCTTCCTGGAGCAGAGACCTATAGGTCAAAACCAACATCCTAAAGTTCACCCAGAAACAAACTGGAAGCAACTGTACACTAAGGAATACTTTTGTAATATCCTGCCTTTGATCTATACAGGTTTTAATAAGTGAGCAAACACCTGCACTAGCTGAAGTTTCCAAGTGGTCTTTGGGTTCAGCCACGTGTGGATGGTATTACATTCATACAATCTCCAGGCAACACAAACATAGACATTGATCTATGCCCAGAAAAAATTGTTACAAAGCACAGTGTGGAAAAAGTGCCTCTGAAGTCTCCGGAGGATCCAGAAGCAGTAGAAGACAATATGAGT
Organism: Chrysemys picta bellii; assembly: GCF_011386835.1. Classification (NCBI taxonomy): domain Eukaryota; kingdom Metazoa; phylum Chordata; order Testudines; family Emydidae; genus Chrysemys; species Chrysemys picta. Next base: position 100,797,215 of record NC_088794.1, on the reverse strand, counting down.
CCCAGTTTGTGAACCTGAGTTACAAATGATGGGCATACTACCTCATTTGGGAGTACTGATCTATTCTTCATCATGTCTTCAGGTTAATTCCCCAAACTACAACCATTATGTCAGTCATCTGTGAATTGAGGCTCACACAAGTAATTCATTCAGGACCCAGTATTGGATATGGAGAAAAAGTTACTGGGCCTCACCATCCGTGTCTGAATTAAAAACGAAGTTGGATATCTAAAAGCACCATGGCCAAGTCTGCCTCACTATCTCTCTAAACAGAGACATGTATATATTGAACAGATGGGTGGCAGTGTTGTACTGTCTGAGAGCGCTTTTGTGGCAAATGGTCAGTCACACAGCATTACCGTTGAAGATTTCTCAGAAAGAGACCAATAGAACCTCTAAAAAGCAGCTCTGTCTACCCATAAGAGTCCATAGACAAATCTACAATACATTGTGGTCAAGAGTGTAAAAACAGAGCTGATGGATCTAAAATAATTGATAAAAAAAACATTTGATCTTCAGGCAGCATAGCCTCCATAACATCTTCAAGATTTAAGCCAGAGTGATGGGAATTAAGGAAATCGGAGGTCTGGATATTACTGCAGTTGCTTTGTCTCAATCCTCCATCAAAAAATTTGGTTTGAGATGGTATTATTTGGTGAGAGTGTCCACATCAAGAGATGGTTTCTTGAGCAGAGGCCTAACTATTGCTTTCAGAGATTATGGCATTCAGCAGGGAGCCTAGAAGCAGGGTTGCCAGGTCTCTTGGCAGCTCAATGAGCCTCACCATTGTTTTATGTTTTGTTTTGTTTTTCAAAATAAAATTTTGGAATAAAATTCCCCATTCTGTGGGAAATGTTAAGGTTTCATTTGTATGCAGAATGATTTTTTTTTTTTTTTTTAACTTCAGCATTTCCCTCCGAACAGGAATCCCAAGTTCCTGTCAGGTTTAGTCAGCAATCTTGTTCCCATTCAAGCAGTTACATTTACAAAGTAGCTTGAAAATTCCTCAGTGTGGAAATTTCTATCCTCATGAATTGTGTTTTAAAGCAAAAAATGAATCAACAACAGCATGAAGCTACAAGTATACTTTTTTTAAACCAACCTTAACAATTGTGGGTAAGGGTAATTAAGCACTGGAACAAATTACCTAGGGAGCTTGTGGAATCTCTGCCACTGGAAGTTGCTAAGAACAGGTTAGACAAACACCTGTTAGGGATTAGTCTAGATAATACTTAGTCGTGTCTCAGTGCCGGGGACTGGACTCGATGACCTATCGAGGTCCCTTCCAGTCCTACATTTCAATGATTCTGAGATTTCAAACAGTAGTGTACCGATAAATGGTGCTAATAATGCTGGTATTTAGGCTCCCATGCAGTTCTCTCAGAAGCCTACAAAGTTTGGTGCTATGTACTATAGATACCTGTCTTCAAAAATAACTCTACTTTTTTATGTTTGGAAACCTTGTGGGCATACATATATTTATTGAAATAAAATACTGTGTTTTTGTTATTTGTGAAGTGCTAATGAGGTTCTCAGCAGTATAAAAGACAGAATTTGGTCTCTGCCTTCTGTTTCTCAGTCAGAATTTTCTATTGAAAGTAGGGCTGTCGATTGCAGTTAACGCATACCATTAACTGAAATAATATTTATCGCAATTAAAAAAAGTAATCGCGATTAATCACCGTTTTAATCACACAGTTAAACAAATAGAATACCAATTGAAATGTATTAAATATTTTTTGGATTTTTTTCTACATTTTCAAATATGTTGGTTTAAATTATGACAGAATACAAAGTGTACAATACTCTATATATTATTATTTTTATTACAAATATTTGCACTGTAAAAATGATAAAAGAAAAAGTATTTTTCAGTTCACCTCATAGAAGTACTGTAGTGTAATCTCTTTATTGTGAAAGTGCAATTTAAAAATGTAGATTTTTGTTGTTTCTAACTGCACTCAAAAACAAAACAATGTAAAATTTTAGCGGCTACAAGTCCACTCAGTCCTACTTCTTGTTCAGTCAATTGCTAAGACAAATATGTTTGTTTACATTTATGGGAGATAATGCTGCCCGCTTAAGAACAGGCGTTCACATGTCATTTTTGTAGCCGGCACTGCAACGTATTTACATGCCAGTTATGCTAAACATTCGTGTGGTGCATGTTTTCAGAAGTCTTAAAAGAGTAACACTCCGATGCGGAAATTACAGAACCCGAACCACAAAAAAAGAAAATCAACCTTCTGCTAGTGGCATCTGATTGGGATGATGAAAATGAACGTGCGTCAGTCCACGCTGCTTTGTATCATTATCGAGCAAATGCCATCATCAGCATGGACACATGTCCGCTGGAATGGTGGTTGAAGCATGAAGGGACATACGAATCTTTAGCACATCTGGCACATAAATATCTAGTGACGCTGGCTACAACAGTGCCATGAGAACACCTGTTCTCACTTTCAGGTGACATTGTAAACAAGAAGCAGACAGCATTATCTCCTCTAAATGTAAACAAATTTGTTTCTCAGAGTGATTGGCTGACCAAGAAGTAGGACTGATTGGACTAGTAGGCTTTAAAGTTTTACATTGTTTTATTTTTGAATGCAGTTATTTTTTGTACGTAATTCTACATTTGTAAGTTCAACTTTTATGATAAAGATATTGCACTACAGTACTTGTTTTAGACTATTTCTTTTGTTTATTACAGTGCAAATATAATAAAAATAAATGTAAAGTGAGCACTGTACACTTTGTATTCTGTGTTGTATTTGAAATCATTATATTTGAATATGTAGAAAACATCCAAACATATTTAAATAAATGGTATTTTTATTAACAGCACAATTAATTTTTTTTAATTGCTTGACACCCCTAATTGAAAGTAAAATGTTACAAAGAGGAAAACAATGAGGAATTGGATCTGATGTTTCTGTGAATAACTCCTCCAGTTGGATGTATATTTATTTTTGTATTTAGGATGATTAATTGAAGTCTAAAATGCTCAGAACATTTGGCACAGGTATTCACTAACCCAGAATGCTTGTCTTAATGTTTCTAAGCTATGAGAGATGAGCCAAGAAAATCAGATTCTGCTGTCTCTCCTTCACCTTCCCCCCCTTCCTGCAACAAGAGCCGTAACCTTCTCTCCATTACCAGTAACTCACTTCACTTCCAGTGCTAACCTGAGTTTGAGGAAGAAGAGAACTGAGGAAGAGTTCCCTCTCATAGTGAACAGAGAGCCTCACTCTCCCTGTCTGCTTTCCCTTGGTTTAATGAGCATGTAGATTTAATTTGGACCAAAACAATCAGACATAGATGCCATAGTGGTTAAATTTGGAGGCCAAAACATTATTAAAAACCCTTAACCAATGGAAAACCACTCCCCAGAATACCCAGCAGACTGTTCCAGTGCAGACTTCAACTGGGTACCAAAGGCTGAGGTTCTACAAACCTGAGGACAGGTGTGCGATCCTTGCGCCTCCTGCACCCTCAGACCTGCCCAGGGACCTCTGCTGAAAGCCAGAATTCACATAGTGGGTCGGTGAGATGACAGAGCCAAAAATGGCTACTCACCAGTAGCAAAAGCAAACAAACCATTCCCCTTCTTTCACCTTGGCAGGCAAGAGCCAATCAGTTGGTCCCTCATGGGCCTGTTGTCCAGTGTCAGCAGGAGTGGGGGGTTAAGCTCCATTACCTGGATGCCATGAGATAACCTGCCACTGAGCCACATGGGGAGGCAGGGGAAAAGGTAGCAGGGAAACAAAAAGAAACACCACCCTCCCTCATACATGCGGCAGCTGTGTTCCCCTGGCCACCAGACCTGTATAAAACTCACCCACACTAGCAATGTGAGCACAGTTTCCAGTTTTTTGTTTTGTTTTTGTATAGTTTTAGAACATATTGATTCCTTTTTTTATTTTTCATGCAGATATGAAGTTTTAAAATACATCTTAAAATACAGTCTAATATTATTTTCTCTTTAGTTAATGTCAAATCTGTTCAATAATAATGCGGTTTTAAGATAAATGAAGTTTTAACCAAAGCATCCGAGCCTCTTATTTAACTATTTTCAAACATTAGAATCAGCAGTTAGAAGTAGGCAACAGTTATCCTATTCTTCACTACTGTCAGGATGAAGAAATTTTCAGAATATTGATTTATCGTGTTGTTACGGTGTGACTCAATGGGTTTCAGAGATTAACATAAAGTAGAGCTTTGTTAATCTGCCCATCTCTCATCCATATATTTTATATCTGGGTTAAAAAAAAAACCACTGTTTTTTGCTCTCTACCAAGGCTTAATAGCTGATATGGCACTATAGTGAGGTGTTGTATTATTAACACTTATTTTTACAATATACTAGAGTACTCTTCTTAGTACACGTCAAAATGAATGAATAAAGTATATCTTGCAGTGCATTTCCCCCGTTCTTTTGGTTGTTCACTTACACACTAATTTATAACTACCCCAATGGATATCCTAGTCTTGGTGCAAATTAGTGAGGTTTTACTGTAACTTCTAGTTAAGAATCTGAAGTTAATTTTTCAGATGCTGATTTTTCACAACCTTTAACAAATGTACCCTTAAAAATCTAAACGGTGTTCTTGTCATTAAAATGTTCTTTCGGCTCAAAGTGCTGACCTTTCAGGATATGCACAAAGTGTTCTAAAACAGAGTTCTGAACATTTGCCATGAAACCACTGTCCTAGGCTGATAAATGGATTGGAAATAAGCTACCCAATCGTGGGAATGGGCCATTAATTTTAATCAAAGGTGATGCAGAAAGGCGAATGGGATGCATGACAATGTCAACAGCCCAGTAGATGTTAAGAGTCCACACAGCCTTCCTTGTTACTTGGTTGTGCAATTAGTTGAGGTTGGGTGAAGACAGAAAGCCATGTCTGGAATTGAATGACCAGGTCACTCCAAAATCTAATGGAGAAATGGTGTTTCAGAAATACCAGTCTAATGGCACTAGAAGTCAAGGACAACAACTAGAAAGTATTGAAGTTTTTTTTTTTTTTTCTTTTTAAGGCATGGGTTGATGTTTTTTTCTATTTTTTTTTCTTTTTCTTTTTTACAATTTTGTCTTGCTTGCTCCCTGTCATGGTTCTGGAAATTGTCAGATATTGCTTAAAAGAAGCTTTGGTATTTACAAAGGATAAAGAATTACAAACAGACTTAAATCTTGAAGGCAATGTACTTTTAAATTTATGTACTACTGAATTGTAAAATTTGGCAAATTCTACATAATGCAAGAGAAATAAAACTCTGTCTCTTCTCTTTTTTCTTTTATAGCTTTCCAATTGGAAGATAAAGTTTTATAATTACTTTAGATAGACATCAGTATAAAATAAAGCAACTATAGAATATGTACATTTGTGGCATTAGTAGAAAGCTGTTCAGGTTAATTCTAATGTGAGATACTTCTTTCAATAAGCAAATATATTTCTTTATTTTGAACATTTTTTCGGTTACAAAGTACTGTATGACAGCTTGAATTAATGATGTTTATAATGAAGACATAAAAATGCAGAGACGACAAAGAAGCATTTTTATATCCATGCTTCAGGTTTGCTAAGAAGGTTCATTTAATCTGACACAGCATTGCATACATATGAAAGATATGTATGACTGCATTAGTAATTCTTGCACTTTTATTTAAAAGAAAATTAATTATACTGCTGTCTCGTTAATAGAATAGTATTATAAACAATAGTATTTGTTCTCTATGCAGCTGAAGAACAGCTTCGTGCAAAGGGTTATGACAAAACACCAGATTTTATTTTAGAAGTGCCGGTAGGTAAGTCCTTAAAGTTTTTTCTATTAGTATTTATTGTGCTTATATTAAGATGTTAACATTACTTAATGATAAGGCAGGAAAAACTAGATTATATTTTAAAATATTACTGTAAATATTATTATGCATGTTATACTTTATACATTAAAATATTATCATAAAATATTGTTTTTAGGGATTTGCAGTAGTAACTCAATAACTGTAAGAAGTGTTTTTTGGAAAGTGGGGGGCTTAAGTAACGTCCCTGTACCTCAAACCTGAACTGACCACCATCTGAGGCGGAGATCAGAACCATTTATAATGGTCTATCCCCAGAAACTCATGGACCCTGTCAAACGCCAAAACATCTTTTGGGTAATGCCCCCCCACCAAAAGGCCATGGAATGGAAGATCCAGCAAATCAGTTAAACCAATTATTTGCCTCATTTTGGCATCCACACCCTCCTCATTGCCCCCACAGATCTCCATGGGTCCTTAATAGCCTGAAAGAGAAGAATCCGGAAGGAAGAAAATTTTGTTAATGGAGAAAAACTGGTAGATGTAGGTAAGTTCTAGCATTCCCATCCTACCGGTGATGAGGGTAATATAAGCATCTAGCTCGTCAGACACAAGGAATTCTCAGACTTAACAGCTGTTAGATGGAAAAAGTAAGAATTTTGTCTTCTCTGTGATGGGGTTCTACAAACCCCTCACTGAGGCAGAGAAAAGGCTGCAGCAGTACTGGGCCAGGAAAGCTATGCCCCTCAGGCATGGCTGAGTATGCTCCTGGGGAAAAGGAGCAGTATAAAAAGAGCTCCAGCCGCTGAGGCATGGGGAAGGAGAGAAACCTCATAGACTTTAAGGACCATTATGGTCTACTCTAGTCTGACCTCCTGCACAACGCAAGCCACAGAATCTCAACCACCCATTCCTATAATAAACCCCTAACCTATGTCTGAGCTATTGAACCTCAAATCATGGTTTAAAGACTTCAAGGTGCAGAGAATCCTCCAGCAAGTGACCCGTGCCCCATGCTGCAGAGAAAGGCGAAAACCCTCCAGGGCCTCTGCCAGTCTGACCTGGAGGAAAATTCCTTCCCGACCCCAAATATGGTGATCAGCTAAACCGTGAGCATGTGGGCAAGACTCACCAGCCAGACACCCAGGAAAGAATTCTCTCTAGTAACTCAGATCCCACCTCATCTAAAATCCCATCACAGGCCATTGGGCATATTTACCGCTAATAGTCAAAGATCAATTAATTGCCAAAATTAGGCTATCGCATCATACCATCCTCTCCATGAATTTATCAAGTTTAGTCTTGAAGCCAGATATGTCTTTTGCCCCCACTGCTCCCCTTGGGAGGCTGTACCAGAACTTCACTCCTCTGAGGGTTAGAAACCTTTGTCTAATTTCAAGGCTAAACTTCCTGATGGCCAGTTTATATCCATTTATGCTTGTGTCCACATTGGTACTCAGCTTAAATAATTCCTCTCCCTCCCTGGTATTAATCCCTCTGATATATTTATAGAGAGCAATCATATCTCCCCTCAGCCTTCTTTTGGTTAGGCTAAACAAGCCAAGCTCTTTGAGTCTCCTTTTATCAGACAGGTTTTCCATTACTCCGATCATCCTAGTAGCCCTTCTCTGTACCTGTTCGAATTCATCCTTCTTAAACATAGGAGACCAGAACTGCACACAGTATTCCAGATGAGGTCTCACCAGTGCCTTGTATAACGGTACTAACACCAGACCGTGCCAAAGAAACATCTATACACGCTCGTGCTCCACACTCTTTACTTCCTCACCCTCGTGTCCCGCCCTGACACAAAGTGGTCAACCTCCTCCTGGCCCTGGCTAAAACGGCCATTTATAAAACCAGGGAGAGGAGGTTGGCCGATGGGTCTCCTGTGACTATGGGACCTATTTTCGATCCTCCATCTGCTCACACATCCAGGCAGAGTTCCTCTGGGCGGCGTCCACTGGCTCCCTTGACGCCTTCGAGGAGCAGTGGGCGCTGTCTGGGGTTCTCTGCTCGGTGTCCCCGTCAGATTCCCTTCGTTTGACCCTTTGACCTCACTCCCGTCCCTGTTATCTCATTAGTTGTCCCCCCGAATTATTTGGTTTCCAGGCCCTTAGGCTGGGGGGAGGTCCTTTAGCAGTGCCTGCCCACTTCCTGGTTTCCAATAGGATAACGGTACTAACACCTCCTTGAATCTCTATTAGAAATACCTCGCCTGATACATCACAAGACCGCATTAGCTTTTTTCACGGCCATATCACATTGGCGGCTCATAGTCATCCTGTGATCAACCAATACTCCAAGGTCCTTCTTCTCCTCTGTTACTTCCAACTGATGTGTACCCAGCTTATAACAAAAATTCTTGTTGTTAATTCCTAAATGCATGATCTTGCACTTTTCACTATTAAATTTCATCCTATTACTATTACTCCAGTTTAACAAAGTCATCCAGATCTTCCTGTATGACATCCCGGTCCTTCTCTGTATTGGCAATACCTTCTAGCTTTGTGTCATCCGCAAACTTTATTAGCACATTCCCACTTTTTGTGCCAAGGTCAGTAATAAAAAGATTAAATAAGATGGGTCCCAAAACCAGTCCCTGAGGAACTCCACTAGTAACCTCCCTCCAGCCTGACAGTTCACCTTTCAGTCTGACCCTTTGTAGTCTCCCCTTTAACCATATCCTTATCCACCTTTAAATTTTCATATTGATCCCCATCTTTTCCAATTTAACTAATAATTCCCTATGTGGAACCGTATCACATGCCTTACTGAAATTGAGGTAAATTAGATCCACTGCGTTTCCTTTGTCTAAAAAATCTGTTAACTTCTCAAAGAAGGAGATCAGGTTGGTTTGGCATGATCTACCTTTTGTAAAACCATGTTGTCTTTTGTCCCAATTTCCATTGATCTCAATATCCTTAACTACTTTCTCCTTCAAAAAATTTTCTAAGACCTTGCATACTACAGATGTCAAACTAACAGGCCTATAGTTACCGGGATCACTTTTTTCCCCTTTCTTACAAATAGGAGCTACGTTAGCAATTCTCCAGCAATTCTCCCCTGAGTTTACTGATTCATTAAAAATGCTTGCTAATGGGCTTGCAATTTCATGTGCCAGTTCCTTTAATATGCTTGGATGAAGATTATCTGGGTCCCTCGATTTAGTCCCATTAAGCTGTTTGAGTTTGGCTTCTACCTCGGATGTGGTAATATCTACCTCCATATCCTCATTCCCATTTGTCATCCTGCCATTATCCCTAAGCTCCTCATTAGCTTCATTAAAGATTGAGGCAACGTATTTGTTTAGATATTGGGCCATGCCTAGATTATCCTTAACCTCCACTCCATACTCAGTGTTTAGCGGTCCCACTTCTTCTTTCTTTGTTTTCTTCTTCTTTATATGGCTATAGAACCTTTTACTGTTGGTTTTAATGCCCTTTGCAAGGTCCAACTCTACATGGCTTTTGGCCTTTCTCACTTTATCCCTACATGTTCTGACCTCAATAAGGTAGCTTTCCTTGCTTATCCCTCCCATCTTCCACTCCTTGTAGGCTTTCTGCTTTTTCTTAATCACCTCTCTGAGATGCTTGGTCTATAACTCCTGCCTATGAATATTTTCCCCTTTCTTGGGATTCAGGCTTCTGATAGTTTCTGCAATTTTGACCTGAAGTAATTCCAGGCCTCCTCCGCCTTTAGATCCACAAGTTCTTCAGTCTAATCCGTTGTGCCAGCCTCCATCCTAGAAGTCTATTTCCCTCCCTACTCAGGTGAAGGCCATCCCGAGAGAACAGTCCTCTGTTCATGAATGCCTTCTAGTGGCCATACATACCAAAGCCCTCCTTATAGCACCACTGCCTGAGCGATCTGTTGATCATCATAATCTGCCATTTCTAGCAGTAGCACTTCCCTAAGAGAGGCAGAAAAAGAGCTCTTACTGAGGAGGTCTAACTGTGAATCTTTCTTCCTCCTCCTTCAAGATATCACCGTAGAGGCAGGGAGAATCCTGTTCAGGGGCACCAGAGGGTTGCATTCATCAGCCCTGAGACTCTGGGAGTTTGGAGCAAAGGACTGTAACATGACAGCAGCCATACCCCAAACTGAGACATTGGATGGGGTAGCAAGTGACCCAAGGGAAGGTGAACTAGAGGGGAACCAAGCATAGGCCAGCCCATGCTGTCATACTTTCAGGGCCCTGGACCGGGCAGAGCAGAGGACCTTGGTTCCCCTATCCATCTCAGATTCCCCTACACCTAGCCCTGGGACTGGCAGAGCCAGGGGTTCACCGACAAAGAAGCTGACCCAGTTGAACCCCATCCAGGAATCCCAGACACACTAGGTGAAAAGAGAGACTGTGGCAGCAGGCCCAGACCACTAGGCCTGTTGACCAAACCAGCAACCCCACTATGTCTTCCATAATAGCAGTTGCTGAGTGACCCTTCGTGAGTCACCACCTTAACCAAGAAGAGTTATTCCACACATTTTCAGAATCTAGCACCTCCCTTTTCAATGATATGTCAATGTGTTTTTCAGAAAAAATCAGGAACAAATGGAAGCACTATATGAGAACTGAGCCATTATCTGTGACTCAGATTTTTGCCTTTCTTGGTGTTTCAAGCATCTAGGACTCTTACTAGCAAAATCATCAACATCTGCTTTGATGAGACAGATCTATCATCATTTACTCTAAGGCTTGGTCTACACTAAACCCCCAAATCGAAGTAAGGTACGCAACTTCAGCTACGTGAATAACATAGCTGAAGTCGACGTACCTTACTTCGAACTTACCGCGGTCCACACCCGGCAGGCAGGCTCCCCCGTCGACTCCGCGTACTCCTCGCGGCGAGCAGGATTACCGGAGTCGATGGGGAGCATTTCTGAGTTCGATTTATCGCGTCCAGACAAGACGCGATAAATCGAATCCAGAAGTTCGATTGCCTGCCGCCGAACCAGCGCGGTAAGTATAGACAAGCCCTAAATCATGCAATTATGTAACCAGTATTTAAGGTATAATCACTCAACACAACATTCTTCTCCACTATGTAATCACTCTTTTATGAGAGAGCATTTTGAAAAGATCCAAAGGGATATCTTCCACTCCACCTAGATATTTTCAATATTCTGGACTCCTCCCACTCAGTTTTCAAGGACAGAGATGGTGCTGGTGGCACCAATAGATGACCATGGACAAAAGCCATACATCCATACTCAAACAACTGGACCTCTCCACAGTATTTGATACATTCAACCATGATAGCCTGCTGTCCCACCACAGAGACTTGGCAGGATTACGCTGAGATGGCTTAATTACGTGCTGTCAGGCCACACTCATAAAGTTGCAATGAACACCAGCTCCTTCACTTCTAAAGCTCTTATCCGTTCAGTTTCATGGATCTGTCATCTCACCAGTCTTGTTAAACCTATTAAGAAGATTGTGAAACAGCACTGACTAAAAATCTAGCAAAAAAATGATATCTAGCTATTAATCTCTTTCATATCAAACACAAACATCACCATCTCCCAGCTATCCAGCATCCTGGCTGTGATGAAGAGCAACTGGCTGCACTTAAAACATTGGAAGGCTAAAGGAGATGTTGGTTAGGAAAGGCAAGTACTTTGGAAAACTTGCTAGCTCTGTAACATCACCTCTTTGGTTGGTTAAAACAGTCCATGGATTTGCTGTCTGTCTGTACGCCTCACTACCTCTATGAATCCCAATAGCTGTATAGAGCACCTTTTTTACTCCCCATCTATGGCTGGCAGGAAGACAACTAATTCCCCGTCTTATCAGACTTTGAGATGGCCATGGAAATGCATATTTACTTGATAACTGTGATTCTCTATTTAGATATAAAAAGGCAAACTTTTTAAAATGCTACAATTGATGTAGAATACAAGAGCCTGTCTGGCTTTGCAGCACAAACTTCTGAGAACACATCGCCCAAAGTCAAACTTAATGTTTTGTTCCTCAGGCACTAGTAAGCTAGACACTACAGTCATAGGTGCTATAAAAAACTCTACAAAAGAAAGCTCTTCAAAGCTCTTCATGGCATTGTCCCAAGTTACCTGGAAGGAGACCGGCTCATCTTATATGGGCATAACTTCCCACTGGAAAAATTGGTCAACCTCAGGAGTGAAACCTTGTTTGTGCAGGAGATGGGCCTCTCATGGTGACTGGCGCATGGTTTGGAAGTTTGCTCCTGGAAAACACCATGAACCGCAGTGTCTTCGGAGAAAAATGGAAAAGTCACTTCTTTGACATATCCTTCCTACATTGATAGCACAGAACACATCCCCACAAAGGTGACTCCAAAGAGAAAAGGGAGAAATATATATGTATGTACGGTTCATAATTTTCAACACTGCGTGGTGTTTGTGTTGCTTGTCTGCTCCCTCTTGTACCCCAACATACAGTGCTGAAAAGTTTCTGCTGCAGTAGCTCACCTACGTGCCTCTGCATTTGCCAGTTGTTTCCATCCCCTTTCCTGACACCTAAGAGGGAGAGTAAGGGGGATATGGGTATAGCTGTACTTCTGTCCTCAGTATTCTGGCTCCTTTTTCATTGAGCAACTGTTTGTACTGGCTTACGTGCATTCAAAGGAATTTTGGAGCACACGGTAATTAAAGTTAAATTCAGAGAATTGTAGGTAAACACTACTGTTTGGTTCTTAGATTTTTGTTTCAAAAAATATTCATTGCAAATGTTTGAAAGATGGTTTACAAGTATACAACTGTGCCTCAAGTATAAGTCATATGGTAGCTTCTTTGACTAATGTAGAACTTTACAAATCTTTGTTATGGTCAGATTTTCGGAGCTTGCATTCATTTTATATTAGTAATGCTTTGTCCCCCTAGCTGTTGAAGGACATATAATTCACTGGATTGAAAGCAAAGCTTCATTTGGTGATGAATGTAGTCACCAGGCCTATCTGCACGACCAGTTCTGGAGCTACTGGAATAGGTAGGTTTCCATTATTTTTCTTCATAGATGAAGAGTACTAAGTTAAAAGCTTATAAGAATTTCTGTAGCTGGAAAAAATGGTGGTAGCTTTTATTTGTGTGTTTTTCATTAAACCATGTGAGTCAAATGTATACTGGGAATCTAACATATTGCAGTTTAGAATCAAAGTTCCCGAATCAAGGTAAAATGCATAAATATCTGTTGTTTCAAATTCTCATAATGATTGTCATTTAAAATCATTTATTTCTGTCTTAGAGATATAATTACCGTAGTAGACATTGTAGTTAACTGTTTTGCAAGAGGAACGAAGCATCTCAATTAAATTTCTCCAAGATAAAGAGGGAAATGTTATCGATACTATTTGTGAAGACTTTCAATAGTTGTAAGACAGCCAAGACATCAGATTACAGTGTACCCAGTTCCATCTAGATTGTATTACAAGCACGCTTCCCAAATCAGGAATTAGATTGTCCAATGACTGCTGTTTATGGCCCTTTTCCCCTTTTGTATTCTTAAGGAAGTGCATAACACTCTTAGTAGGAAAAGAAGATGGAATAAATAGCTGCATGGATGTTAGAGAAAAACAATTACTTTATGCTTCACAAAATATTTAGATGGAGGGGACAACATGTTGTTAGGATAAAAAGATATTTTCTCCTAAAGAACGTTTAGTAAAAGTAGTACAGTAACTCCTCCTAAGTTTACTGGTATGGTACAGTAACTCCTCACTTAATGTTGTAGTTATGTTCTTGAAAAATGCAACTTTAAGTGAAACGATGTTAAGCGAATCCAATTTCCCCATAAGAATTAATGTAAATGGGGGGGGTTAGGGTCCAGGGCAGCTTCCCCTACTCTGCAAGCACCAGAGGGGGGGGCGGTTCAACCTTCAGCCCGCCCACTCCACTTCTTCCCCCAAGTCCCCACCCTTACCCGCCTCTTCTCCCCCCCACCTCCTTCCCTCTTTACTTCACTTGCTGCGTCCTGGCTCCTCCCCCCTCCCTCCCCTCCCTTCTAAACGCCGCAAGCCAGCTGATTGCCACATAGGGATGGGAGGGGGGAGGCGCGCCAAGTCCTCGCTCCTCCCCCCTCTCTCTTCTGCTGGGGCAATCAGCTGGCTTGCCACGTTCGGGAGGGAGGGGGAGCCTGCGCACCGAGTCCTCGCTCCTTACCCCCCCTCCTGCTTCCAAAACGCCGAAGCCAGCTGATTGCCTTGATCAGGAGGGAGGCAGGAGGAGCAAGGACTCGGCACACCTCCACTCCCTCCCCTGCCTCCTGCCGGCGGCAATCAGCTGGCTTGCGGTGTTTTGGAGGCAGGAGGGAGGGGGGAGGAGCAAGAACTCGGCACGCAGGCTTACCTCTCCCTGCCCTGCCTCCTTAACACTGCAAGCCAGCTGATTGCCGTGGCAGGAGGCAGGAGAGGGAAGGGGGAGGTGCGCCACGTCCTCTCTCCTCCCCCACCCCTGCCTGCGGCAATCATCTGGCTTGCAACGTTCAGGGGACAGGAGGGAACGGGGAGAAGCGAGGACTCGGTGTGCAGGCCCCCCCTCCCTCCCCTGCCTCCCGAACTCCGGAAGCCAGCTGATTGCCGCCAGCAGGAGGGAGGGGGAGCCTGCGCGCCAAGTCCTCGCTCCTCCCCCCTCCCCTCTCCCTCCTGCCTGGGGCAACCAGCTGGTTTGCCGCGTTCAGGAGGCAGGGGACGGAGGGGGAGCCTGCACGCTGAGTCCTCGCTCCTCCCCCCTTCCTCCTGCCTCCAAAACGCCGCAAGCCAGCTGATTGCCGCGGGCAGGAGGCGGGAGAGGAGGGGGAAGGTGCTGATCCGCAGAGTCTGCCAGTGGGCGGGAGGCACTGGGTAGGGGAGGGGGCCGTAGGGACGCTGCCAGCTGTAGAGAAAGCAGGCAGCCAAACAACATGAAGCATTGCACAACTTTAAATGAGTATGCTCCCTAATTGATCAGCAACGTAACAACGAAACAACGTTAAGCGGGACGACTTTAAGTGAGGAGCTACTGTACTTGGTTTTCCTTCACTTTTATCCTCACAACAGTCCTCATCATTAGCAGCTACAATGAGTTAAATTTGCCTTTTGCAATAAAACATACCATTGCAGAAAGGAAGTTGCTATGATTATTTATTTTTGTGCTGTACATGGCATCTGGCCTATTTAGTTTTGGGGTGTAGCAAAACTCTTCAGAATAATTTCTACCCTTTGAGTCTGATGTCACCTGCAGAAGCACCCTTTTACTTAGACCAGTCAACCAACAGATAGTATTTTAGTTTTGTTTTGTATATATTAACTAGGTACCTGTTCATTTTGACATAGTAAAAATAGTGAGAACAACATTTCTTACTGTGTTGGAAGTGAAGTACATTTAAGGTTGTGTTGCCAAAATTAGGATGATTGGACTTTTTTAACAATAATACTGCTTTGTTTCAGCTTGAAATTATGCTAATACTGAAAATTACTGTAAATATATTTCATTGTGCTATACTTTCAGTTCATCTGAAGAAATCTAGAAGTCCCATTACCCAGTCTAGGGTTGATTATTCTGTGAAGTAAGAATGTAAAGCCACCTTGATTAAAGAAACTGGACAGACTCCATTGTTACTTTATGTAAGGACTGTAACAATCAGTTATAGCCACATTAGTAGACACTACTGCAGTACACTAACAAGTACATAGATATCAACAAGAGACAGATTAAATAATAATTAGTAAGTGTACTGTGGATGACTTAATGCAAGTACATATAAAGTCAAATATAACAATTTACTTTTTCCATCGTTTGCAAGCCTGGATACTGCATCTCTAGACTCTGTAATACAATCTCTGGAGAGTCCCAGGAGAAAACTTGACACTGTTATTAGCTGAAGTAACTTTACTATATATGAAGAAGACACTAGCAAAATGTCGTCTTTGACACTGATATTAGAATAATGATAATTCCACATAATGAGAGAGAAGCATTTCTTCTTCTCTGTTTGAATATGAATAGCAAGTCTTCCCTCCAATGAATTCTTTTTCCCCTTTAATTGTAATCTAAATGTAATCTCTAGTCCTGTGCTTATATGTAAAAAGAGAACATGAATAAATAAGAACAAATTTCCTGTAAGTATTTTTAAAGTAATATCTACACTTTTTAAATGTAAATTGACATTCATTTCTAATTAATACGTTAAGCCTGATATTAAATCACCTGTTTACATCTATAATCATAATGGTAAAATGAAAATAATCTTTGAAGCCCTTGTGGCTTGTTAGGTCACAGAGACTCACCTCGAGACTGTCACTTGATGAGGTGGGATATCACTGAGAACAACCCTCCTGCCAGAACAGGCACCCCTCCACTCCTATCTTGCTGAGTTAGACACTCCAGTCAGCTCCAGCACAGATCAAGAGGTTGGGCCATGCCTCTCTGCAGTTCACTGAAACTGAGATTCACTCAGCCCAGGGGCTTCTCAGTTAACAGGGACTTTCCCAGTGTTCAGCCTTTCTGGGAGCCTGAACCCCAAGTAAATCTGTTTTACTCTGTATAAAGCTTATATAGGGTAAATTCATAAATTGTCTGCCCTCTTTTACACTGATAGAGAGATGCACAGCTGTTTGCTCTCCCAGGTATTAATCACTTTCTCTGGGTTTATTAATAAACAGAAGTGATTTTATTAAGTTTAAAAGTAGGATTTAAGTGGTTTCAAGTAATAACAGACAGAACAAAGTAAGTCACCAAGCAAAATAAAGCAAAAACATGCAAGTCTAAGCCTATACATTAAGAAACTGATTACAGGTAATATCTCACCCTCAGATAAGCTTCTTTCACAAACTAGACTCCTTCCTAGTCTGGGCCCAATTTTTTCCCCTGGTACAGTGCTTGTTAGTTTCAGCAGACATCTCAGGTGGTAAGCAGGGTTTTTCTCATTACTGGCAGCCCCTTTTGTCCTGTTCCACCCCCTTTTATAGCTTTGGCACAAGGCAGGAATCTTTTGTCTCTCTGGAACCCAACCCCTC
Source organism: Chrysemys picta bellii (assembly GCF_011386835.1). Taxonomy (NCBI): domain Eukaryota; kingdom Metazoa; phylum Chordata; order Testudines; family Emydidae; genus Chrysemys; species Chrysemys picta. The sequence continues at coordinate 100,780,448 of NC_088794.1, read as the reverse complement.
CTTCTAAATGGATTTAAGATGGATTTCATTATCATTTCATTTCATTATCAGGTGACATGGCCACATGTCGCTGTAAGTCCCCTAGTCTCCATTCCCCATGGGCTGGCCCACAGATACACAAGAAGGCTTTCAAGTAACTAAGGTCATTTAACACTGATTGTTTCTGGAGCACCCTTAATAGCCTCCACTTAATATGTTTACATCAGTGATACAAGTTTATATCTTATTCTCCTAACTCCAGATATAGATATAATACATGCAAACAAATAGGATGAACACACTTAGTAGATTACAAGCTTTCTAATGACACCGTACAAGGGGTATTTAGCGTAAAGCATATTCCAGTTGTCATATTCATAAGCATATTTCCATAAAGCATATGGAGTGCAATGTCCCACCGATGGAACCAAAAAGTGTGTTTGACTGATAAGAAAGGTAGAAATTTATAGGGTTCAGTTCAGATCACATACCATTTAGTATTTGTTTTTTGTTTCATGGATTAGAAATTGACTATCAGGATTTATCACACAAGAAAAAACTGGAAATTGGAACATCAGAATGATAATCCTTTTTTCTACTAAGTTGTTTGAAAGAGCTTGACATCTGTTCATCCAAAGAATGTTTAAGTAATAATTTTATCAGTTTGGTTGAAGTAAAGGAAAATCATTTTGCGAGTATGTTGAAATCATGCATTTTTATAAGAGCATCACTAGTCTCCAATAGTATGTGGGCTTAGAAGGTTGTACCAGTGAGTTGAAACCTAGTGGTTTGACAACCAGATTTAGAGGAAACCTTGGGAGTTGCATTTGTCAAGTAGCTAGGAAAACTGTTCATGCATACCCAGTATCCAAAGCTTCATTGGCAGCCCAAACATAAAGAACTGAAAGGTCATTCTTCTTCCTGCAGTATGATGGTTTGTTGACATATTTTGACACACTGGTACAATGCTGAAAGGTTTTGACCTTACTGCAACACTGGGAGACTTAGGGTCAGTTTAGCTATCTGACGCTTGTAGAATTTCACACATGCTAGAATTTTTTTTTATTTTTTTTTTTTGGTTTGTTGTTGGATTTTTTGTTTTGTTTTTTTTGGGCTCCTCTGTCAGAATTAGTAAACTAGTTTTAGAAAATCGACATGAATGGTCTTAGAATTTATGATCACTTTTTATTATTCAACCAAATTATCCTTGTCTAAACAGAAAATATTGTACATTCAACAATTTACGACTCAAACATTCTTTTTATAAGAGTAATTAATTTAGTTTTCATAAAGTCTGTCTGTTAATTTTAATAGCAAGAAGTGAAGATAGTCTTATTAGTAGACACAAAAAAAGCATTTCTAAACTAAAAGGAGAGCCAGTTGTTTAAAATTGTCTGTTAACCAGTGCACCAGCTTTGTAAAGAAATCAAGAATATCAGTATCTGTCCTTTTGATCATACAAAATAATCAATATGTGCACACAAACATACATGTGCATTTTATAAAAGGGAAGATCCCACATGTACCTTATTTTCAACAACGTTATACATAAATCCTTGTTGTGGCCATATTGTTTAATGAGATTTACAAAAATATCAACACATAGTCTGACTAATCATGTAGTTTGTGCAAAGAATTTGTTCAAAACAAGTAGCCCAAAATAATTTGTTTCAGTGTTTGGGCAATAGTCTTATCCTTAACAAGATGATTTAGAGTGTTGGACATGTGGTTTCACTGAGAAATATCTACATCTTGTGTTGACAACTACTACAGTTGTATTAATTTCCAGGATCATTTTAGATTGTTTCACTGTGTATCAAAAGTCACTTGTGCATTGCCAAAAGCAAAGAGGGAACAAATCCACATAACATTTAGATTAAAATTTAAATGTGAATGATAAATGTCAATTAAACATGAATTACAATGTATTTTTCCATATAAAATGTTTTATAGCTATATCTCAAATTAGGATTTTCATTATAAATGGATTAGAACCTATCCTCCTTTGACTGCTGGATTATTGCATTCTCAGCTTTTACAGTAGTATACAGGGCACTATATATCTTTGTTTGAATTATTTTTCTTTATATTTTTCTCCACTCTTTCAGATATTGTTATGTCACTGGAGACTATCACATAGTCCAGATAGAGCTCTTTCAGCTTCCACATACATTACCGCAAGGCTTCAGCTCCAATTTCCCTGGTATTTCTCATTCAGATTAGACAAGCATCTAAGTTTATGTACGATATGAGCTGACAGCATAGATCCTGCTATGTTTGCCAAAGGCCTGGTCACAGACACTCCACTATGTCAAAGAATGTCAGTCCTCACAGACCTTACCTTTCAGAACTCCATGTAATTTTTAATTGACATTTACATCTGACATTTTCAATGTATTTCTTATTGTTGAGTCTTTATCTACCTAGGAATATCTTTAAAAAACTTCTGTAAACTATTACATCATATATTTTAATTTAACAAGGCCAGGTTGCTTGCTGAAACTCAAGAATAACTAAATTTACTCCCTCCCCCTCCCCCATGTAATTCTGTAATTGCTCTTCTAATCCATTTGAAGTGACAATTGGGCAGGGTATTGAGAATGTGGAAGGAGCATTAACTTGTAGTATAAATATACAAAACATAATTGTGTTTATTGTTGGCCTCCCTCTGTGTGCAAGAAAGATACGATAATCTTCTGAAAAATTGTGTATACTACTACACACATATACATAAACAACAGAACACTTTAAATAAAACAAAGCTTAGAATATGCAGTGTACTTGCATATTGTATAATGTGGTGTATTTTCTCAAAAACTGAAACTTTTTCATTTTAGTTTCAAAGATGAAAAACTTAATATATTAATATAAGTATAATTATCCATCTACTAAAATTTAGAATAAGGAAGTACAGTTGATGATAAATGTCAAAAAGCACAGAACTAACAGAAGCATTTTGTCACAAATAATGCTGCTTTTCCTCTAATTAGTTAATTTACATTTTACAAATTAAGGACAAAATTCAGACAGAAAATAATCTAGTAGTATATCATAGCTTTACTGACCTGTATTTGTATCTGCCAAATTTAAGTTAATTAGAAATGTAGATGCTGTTTGTTTTATCTGTCAAAAAGCTCATCTTACCCAAAAAAAAAAAAATCAAGACACACTTTTCTCCCCAACATTTATCATCTAAATAATAGTCTTGCCAAGATGGCAGCCTCATAATAAACTCTTTTCAGTGGAGTGATGGGTAATGAAGCTTGCTTGTGAAGGCAGCGAAAAATGTTGTCTAGCCAAATGTGTGAATATGATGGCTAGAGAATCAGTGGACTTTCTCAGTCATCAATCTTTTTAGTAGCCTCTTATACATCTGAATATTTTGATAGATGATCTAATAATTGAGTTATCTATCTTTCTAACTATCAGAGTTGCATAAAAATTATTCTCACATGCTACTGAATATTAAATATATTAGGCTTTCAATAAATTTTTCAAAAAAGGGCCAAAAGGTGGAAGAATTTTCTTATAAACACATCTTTATGTATTAATATTCAATGACTATATCTGGAGTATAAAATTACTTGTATTAATATAAGAAAAAAAGTAAATAAAGTCAAAAGCCAATTACAGACAGAACTCTCTCACAGGAAGTAAAGCAAGTGAAAATGAGAGGCTGAGTGGATTTGAAAAATTTAAGTATAGCTTGAGATGTAAAATGAAGTTTGTTTGTTGGTCTGTGCCTGGCTAAAGGATAGCAGTCTCATTTAATGTTACACAAATTCCCTGTGCCTTGGAGATCTTTGCTTAGGAGCAGATAAATATAGTGTCAGTATGGACTTCAAATTACCTTTCAGTCTTTTTGAGAGTGGTTCTTCCAGGTTAAAGATGAGGAAACTGAGATGTATGTATAGAAGATGCCTGCATTATGGTGTACCCTGGGAGGTAATATGCAGTGTGGGGACTTCTTGTTTCTTAAACACAAGAAACTGCCTTCACAGAGCTACAATTATCTATTTTAGGTTGGAGAAGGCAGTTGAGATTTTTGCATTAAGCACCTCAACATATCTATAACAAGTAATTCCTTTTAAGGTGCCAAGACAAGATTTTTTTTTTAAACCCTTTAAAAGTTAGGGAAAATAGAATTAGATCATTGAAACGTGTTATGATGTGGAAATTGGTCTTTAATGGGTCAGCTGAAGATCATAATTTTAATAATAGCAAAAATGTTAATACTCTCATCACAGCAAAGAAAATCCCTTCTGTTGTGTTACTTTTATTCAAATAGCAGCAATGTGGTTTATGTTGAAGGACACTCAGATGAGCAGTTTAGACCTTAATTTTCAATAGTTTATAAAATGGACCTTCTTTTAATAAATCCTTCATGATTGCTTTACTGTACTGAATATTAGGGACCTGATATCTAATTGGGTGTATTAGGTTGCTGGCAGAGATCATATCAATCATACCAGATCAGAATTTAAGTATTGTGTTTATTGTAAATCTCATAAACAAAGCTGTGATTACAGTACTGCATAGCCTGTGTGAACAGATTTGATTATGCATAAAACCTGCAGTGCAGTGACTTTTTTCCTTTTGTCACTCCAATTCTGAGTGACTTTTCATCTAAGTTTCTCAGAACACCACACGGGTAAGATACAGTGGATATATGTTTCCATGCAATAGGAGATACCTGATTAGTTCTCTAACTCTCTACCTTAGGTTTTTCTATTGAACCTGTAGCTATCATATCTAAATACTTCCTGTTCTCAGGCAAGTCCCTGAGATGCTGGCCACTGAAGGCAGGAAACTATGTCCATGATTCAGCAAGATATTTAAGCATGTTCCTAACTTTAAGCGCTTGGGTATTAACATCATCGTTTAACATTTATATTGTGATAGAATCTGTATGCTACCCAGGTGGGATCCTATTGGGCTAGACACTGTACAAACATATGTAGTACATAACAGTCCTCTCATTGATTTCAGTGCGGTTACTCACATAGTTAGTTAGATATGTACTTAAGTACCTTGCTGAATCAGGGTCTATATCTCTGAGAGAGAGTGAGGGGATGGGGATATAGGTTAATACATTTTATATATGAGTAAAATGGCGCACAGAAGTTTAAATGACTTGCTGAGTGTCACCAGACTTTGCAAGAGCTGGGAACTGAGCCCTGAATTCTGACTCCCAGTCCCCTTCTCTGACCATCATCATACCATTTTCAGAAGTTGTATTTGTGCTCAAGTACACATTTATATTTACACTATGTAACCATAAAGAAATGTAAACTTTAGCGCACACACTACGCAAGTGTCGCTAAAACCCAGAAATATGTCAATAAAAACAAGTTATAATAAGTTAGAATTATTTACATTATTATGAGTGGCACTTATGTAACTACATAAGAGACTAAAATTGTTTATCCATAATAAAAATATTTGAATTATTCAAAGCTTCTCTTGTTTTCTTGACTACCTCTGGTTTCTTTTGACTTTATGTAAAATAATAGTTATTTTAATTATTGCTTATTTATGAACATAGAAATTTCTAAACGTGTGTGTGTGTGTGTATATATATATATATATATATATATATATATACACTCACACACATACATACCCACACGTGTATACACATAAACGTTTTTAGATTGGCAATAGTTCTTTTGGACTAGTCTTTTCTTTTTTTTAATCAAGAGTAGCAAATATCTGTGTTCTTTTTGGTTTGTCTTTGATTAACATGGCCTCATCCATCACTGGTCTTTGATATGAACACCAAGAAGTCATGTCCTTTTTGTTTTAAATGATAAATATGACTTTGTCATGAATATTCATATGCATTCCAGGATTTACATCTGAATTGTCAAAAAGTAACTGCATAGCTTCTGTGATGTGTGACATTATTAGTGAAATAAAGTTTTTTAATTTGTCATGGATAGGCCTTAGACACTGACGTTACAAGGCTGTGTTAGCTATGATGCTGAAGAAAAGTTGTCCTTCGCCCACTGTTTTTCTAAGATTTCTCGTTTGTCAACAAGAGGCAATCTGCCGCGGGAGGGTCTCTGCAGATATTCCTATTTGCGTGGTCTGAGCCTGTCTCTTCAGGTTTCATTGTTTAGATCTGATGTCTAGTTAGTTCTTATCAAAACTAATACCATCTGAAGTACCAGGCTTCCAGTGGTCACACAACCAACATCAAGATTTCTTCAGTCTGACTATTATTATTAAAGACAGTATCTCTTTAAACTTGAGCTTTGTTTCAACGTCTGTATCAATTAAATCTTGTAAATGTATTTCTTTGAAGGATTCACTCTGTGTGTGTGTGTGTGTGTGTGTGTGTGTGTGTAATATCTGAATTATATAAAGTACTACAAATTTGTAATTATAAATTATGAAAATACATATTTTGAGCCGGACGATTTAAGGCATTTAATTCCCTTTTATTTTAGTTCAGAAGAAGTTTAGTGAAAGTTCCCATGAAAAAGGCTGTGCATTCCCATAATAACTGGGTCCATGATGAAAATTAGCTTATATCCCTAGAGGTTAGGATTGTAGTCTTGTTTGATTTCTTTATGTTCTGGCTTTTCAAATAGCTAACAGAGTTCATCAATTTAATTTAAAATTTCTAATTAGAATTTAAAACCAGGATAAGTAAAAGAAAATTATTCTTCTGACTTCCAATTACTAAGTGTTGTGTATCTTTATATGGATTTTACCTCTTATGCATATGATTTTTAAATTGCAAACAGTCTGTTTCCTAATTTTGCTGAACATTGCTGAGTGCAGCAGAAAGCATGCTTTCATTTATTTGCTTCAGAAGGAAAACTGTTTTGTACCCTTGAAATACAGCCCTGCACATTAATTGAGATTTTTGTCCTATAGTGAGTGAGAGTTTTTGAGACACTGAAGCTCTAACCCAACTTGAAGAAGGCAATGATGGCAGTGAGCTTCTGTCCAGAGTTAATCAGCTGCAGAATTTGTAAATTTCATATGTGTCAAAGTTGAAAATGTTAGCACTCTAATAGAAGCTTGAAAAGGTTAGATCTGATAAAAGCCGTCAGCAGTTAAAGAAAGTGATTTATGGGACTGTAATGACACAAAATGCCTCATTTATCACTCATCTATAGATAGGTTAAGGTTTCTGTGTCATACTTTAAAAACTTGACCACTTAGAATTGTCAAAATAGGTACATAATTGCCCATCATACATTTCAGTTTGAATTTCCTTCACTTGAATTTTGGTAATTTTATATCCGATTACTGTTGTACTTTTCATATTATTCCTTTTAAAGTCATTCATATTTCATATTTGTTTCAAACTGTATGGTCACTGATCTGTTAGAACTTTTATTAGCTAAATCTGTTGATCTGAGTACTATCCAAATCTTGTTGATTTACATTTTCATTTGACCTAACTTATTTTCTTTTCAGTTAACATTTCCTTTTCATTTGTCTACTAATTTCCGTCAAGAGTTTACAGATCTAATTCATTCTGTATACTTCCCCTTAAAACTATAGCACAAGATTTAAATGTGACAGTTATTAATATGTTTACAGTTCCAGCAATTTAAGTTATTGTTTAGCTCCACACAAATTCAATTTAATCAAAAACTACCAGTCCTGTTAAATGATCCTAAAAACAAAATATAAAAATGTTAGCAGAAATAATAAATGTACTTTTTCTTGACCAGATTCATTGAGAATACCAGCTAGCATTTTTCCTATACACTTTAAAAAATGAAATTAAAGTCAAAATATCAAATTTCAAATTTGTAGACTGTTTTTTCTTAGTGTTTACAGCTTTGTCAGAATGATGGTGAGCAAATACAAACAAAGATAAGAATTTATTAGAAAGCCATACAGAAGACTATATTTAGAAAGTGCAGTAGTTATTTGAAAGACAATGCTAATATTGTCAGTTGGATTCAGAAGGACATAATATAAAAATTAAATTGACACTTGTATAAAAAATTAAGAAAAAAAGTTACCTATCTCTTTCAAGTATAAAATCAAGCAGGGATAAAAGGACAGTCCAAACTGAATAACTTATTCATTTATTTTATAGAACAAAAAAATAAACTTACATTTTTGTCATCTTCGACAATTTATGACCCCAGTTGTACAGTATTCTGTTTGTTCAGCGATGACCTTCCAGGTTCGATTTAAAAAGAAGTCAGAAGCATTTGTCATGTCTGCTCGATCTTGTCCAGAGGTACCTATTATAATTGTAAAGGACTAATAAGGTTGTTCATAATACAACATGCTGACAACTTTTTAAAAATTATTTTTCTTATTCTCATCTGTCTTAAGAAAAAACATAACTTAGTACAACATATCTTTTAACATTTGATTGAGACAACAACATAAAGAACTTCTGCCACAGAAACTAGATTTACTTGTAAGGGATATGCTGTATGACCAGCTAGTCTCAAATTCATATCGAATATTTCCTAAAGCATTTCTGTAGCTAAGATACACTTTATACTTTACATCTTGTATATAATTGCTATATAGAAATGTTTTGACCGTATACATGCTGAATTCCTTTCATAATGCAAAAGAAACTTCTTAATAATATGTTTCTGTCAAAAAGGGTGCAGTACATTAATATAAGAATTCTTCAGTTTAAAAAAACTGCAGTTTAAGACATTTCTGTTGGTTTTATCTGTTATAACATTTTATAAAGCATATGTCTGTTGCTCTAAATGTATAATGGCAAATATTTATTATAATACATTTACCAGATTTATTGTAATTACCATATGGTAATTCCTTCAATCCACATATTGTCCTCCTCACACCTCTCCCTCCATTTTCTTTATAGTGCAAAAAAACCCTATTAAAAACTAAAATATTATTGACAAATGTGTGTTTGATATAAATGTTTACCTTTCTTGTAGGATAGCTACCAATGTGGTAGTATTGTCAAACTACCAGAGATCATTTAAATATATTAATACAGCCAAACAAAATGTTTTCAGTCCATGCGTTCTGTAAATTCATTATGTGATTTCAAGAGGGTTTTTTTGTTGTGTTTTTTATATTTACCATTGAGACAAATTTATGTTGCATATATTTGTGTTTCTAAACTCAAAATTGTCTCAGTTCATGATTTTTTACAGTGTGCTCTCTTAACTGCTATGAAGAAATGTATTTAAATGCCTTAATTACAGGGCAGGAAGAAGAGAAAGCACAAGTCTCTTAGCATATGATCTTTCAATTGTTCACTAAAGGATAAAGAGAGCATTCAAGCGTGGTTTAGATAACTGTCAGCAATAATAAAATGCAAGGTAGTTTGTAGAGCCTTTAAAGACCTTTCAGAGAAATAGATTTAATTAAAAAGTAAAATAGACTTTTTGTTTCAAAGAAATTTAAAGTGTTATAAAATTTCATAATGTTAATACATTCCCAAGGATGAGGAAAAGTCTGATGTGAAACTATTGTTTGAGTCACAGAACAGTGAATCATATATTTAATTTTCTTTAGCTTTTAATTTAAGAGCTATATGTAATACATTAAAGTACATTTTTTTTTATTTAAAGAATTAGAATTATTTGACTTTTTCTGTAATTTTGAAAATAAATCTGCTGCCCTATTAGGTTTATCATCTCAAAAATTAGGTGAACAATTAACTTGGTAATATAAAGGTGTCTTACTACAATTAAACGCAAAAATGGTCAGCATAGTTTAATAGACATTTTGTTCACAGCAATGAAAGTGTGTGGGAGTGTACACACTAGATGCATTTATTAACCAGAGGTATCTAGATAGGGTATTATGTATTTATATTTAAGAGTGTATTCCAAGTATTAATATTTTCCCTCTTGAATGAAGTACCTTATGTTTACCAATAATATTTTCACTCATGTCAAAAATGGTGAAAGCTCGTGTTTTTCTTTGAAATTAGTCAAAAAGTTTAATTAGTACTGTATCTGAGAGCTGCATTGAACTAGATTGCTTTTAGCAAACTAGTTGTTTGTAAATAACTCTGACTTGTTCTCCTTTTAGAGCTAGGATCCCTTGCTCAGTCTGATCCTTTCCTGTGAAGATTTTTGTAAGTTCAATTTGCTCGAACCCTACTGCATAGACATCATTTATATTGACCAGTTGTTTTGTCATAGCACCAAATTGTTCTATGTGCAAGTTTTCTGTCTTTTAGTGGACTTTCTCTTACAGATAAAACAACTTCATGGAAGTGCATTTTCAACAAATGTCTACACTTCGTTGAGAAACTCTTCTTTCTGCCAGTTTTATAGTTGTAAGTGCTGGCTCAGGAACAATCCAAAATGTATTAATAACAAACAAAATTACTTTAAAATAACATTGGAGGTCTTGCTAAATCCTCTAAGAAATTAAGTTGGGATTCTTAATTCACAGCATTTTTCACTATCTGTGAGTGGCAGACCATGTGACTAGAAGAACATTTACTATTCCGGAAACTGTGGGTACTTATGTTGATTTTAATTTTTAATATTCAAGAGCCCTGTGTTTCTCTTCAGCACAAAAACTTGCAGGGCATGGGAATGCTGTCTGAAAAAATGCTTTTATTTGATGGTGATAAAATTTATCACATGCTGCCCTGAAGTGAATGGCATTGGTAGGATTGTGGCGGGGCAGATGGCACAACCTCTGTTTCACACATTAGGCGGTGACCTATGGGACAAGATAAACAACATCCTGCTGAACGTTGTCTAAACATGAGATGTTGCTCTGTTCTGTATGTAGCCTACCACGCTCCTCATTACTGTGCATTCAAAGGGTGGTTGGGCATGGCAGCTCTCTCACTTTTCTAAGACGTCACAGAGCTTAAGGCCAGAAAGGACCACCAGATCATCCACTCTGACCTCTTGTATATCACAGGTCACTAACACCATCCAGTACCCGTACACTAAACTAGTGGTTTTCAAAGCCGGTCTGCCGCTTGTTCAGGGAAAGCCCCTGGCGGGCTGGGCTGGTTTGTTTACCTGCCGCGTCCGCAGGTTTGGCCGATCGCGGCTCCCACTGGCCGCGGTTCGCCGCTCCTGGCCAATGGGGACTGCGGGGAGCGGCGCAGGCCGAGGGATGCGGTCGGCCAAACCTGCGGACGCGGCACGTAAACAAACTGGCCCGGCCCGCCAGGGGCTTTCCCTGAACAAGCGGCGGACCGGCTTTGAGAACCACTGCACTAAACCCAATAGCCAAAATTAGACCAAAGCTTTACAGTCAAAAGGAAACTAGACTGTTACATGCCATCAGGAGAGAATAGGAGGGCCCATGGTGCATTAGTGAAATGCTTAAGTGAGATATACCCCGATAATGTAGAGTACAAGTAGCATAAATCTTAAACCTTTTTCTGCATACGGTATGCAGATTTCAGAGGAGAACATGTCACCCATAGTACCGATGCCAGACTATGCCTCTCTTCACATCCTCTTCACTCCTGCAGAGTTTAGCAACTAACGGCCCTTCTGTGCTATGCTGTTGTGGGAGAAACTGCTTCTCTTTTCCTCCATGCTGCCTCTCTCCTCTGTTTCCACGAGATTGCTATGGTTTTATTCCCCTTTTGTAGGACCCGTAACACTCAAGTCGAAGTCTTGAAGTGTGTGTGTGTGTGTGTGTGTGTGTGTGTGTGTGTGTGTGTACACAATGGTCTTTATTTCCTCCCTTAAACTGTTTTGTAGTTTGATTTATGCTGTTAGCATTGCTGTGAGACACCCAAGGGATGACGATTGTATTTCAGTGGTAATTTTTATATGTGCACAGGTGTGTAAGGATGAAAACTGGCTACAATAAAATATATAAATCTAAATTGACGTTATTCTAACAGGTGTTTAATTTCCTCCTCCCACCACATCCCTTTGGTTCAAGTCCACACACATTCGTCCTTACCCTTGGTATCAGGGAGCTTCAATAGTTCTTACCCCTTGTCAGAAGAGAGAGGTCTGCTCCATCTTCCTCAATGGGCTGGAAGGGGAGCCCAGGCCCTCCCACTCTATTGGGTTTCAGTCCAGAGACCTTTGAATAGACAATCAAGGCCTTACTACACAGATTGCTACCTCCTTGAATCACTTCTCACCTTGCTCTGTCTTGGGCCTTTGCATCAGCCTCTCTCTAGTGTGCCATCCCTGCTTTCTTTAAGCATCTAGGCTCACTGCAGAGCTTCTTAGCAGCTGGTTCTGCTTCAGGAGAGTTTTTCCTATTCCTCTGGCAGGACAATCCCTGACTCAGCCAGGAGTCTTCCTGATTCTTACAGGCCCATCCGCCAGCATGCAGAATCCTGACCAGACTCATTTTCTGCCACTTTGCTTCCCAACTGCCTTGGGCTCCATGTTGCAGGCCTACTGTCCTTCAGGGAGGCTCTGTCTGCCAGCAGTCCAACACATTTTCCACATTCCAGCCAGGCATCTCCCACTTAGTGAGAGCCAAAGATAAGCTCTCCTTGCCCTTTGAACTCCTCCTTCCAGGCTCGACACCTACTGCAGGTGCAGCAGGGAAAGGCTGATTGTGCCCAGAGGCTCTCATTAACCCCTTCAAGCATTTTAAAAATGCATTCTCACACTGTACTCTGCAGCTGCTCCAAAGAAGCCTTCACAGTTATGTTGAACTCATACTAAAAATAATAAGCCTTCATATCACAGATTCAGAGTATAAAATGCTTGTGTTTGGGCATCCTTACTGCACATATTCATTTGTCCTCTTTTTTTTTATTTTTTTTTTTTTTTTAACTTTTGGTAAATGAGCCAAAGATTGTGATAGGCACATATTGTATAAAACCGAAATTAAATAATTTCACACAATACACTGGATCCAATCCTATCTCATTAGCATAAATAGTAGTGCAATATAAATTAGGCCCTGTTCGTTCAATGACTTACACACCTCTTTAATAGAAGTACATACATAAATTTTTGAATGATCAGAGCCTTATACTGTAATTTTTGGGGGATACTTGTATGGTATCTATCACAATGGAGCCTTGATCCTGGTTAGGGCCTTTAGGTGCAAATAATAATCAGAGCAGGAGTAAGCCCAGTATAATGGTTTTGAGACTCTTCTTTGTGTTCTATGGATCATTAATTCTTGGCAACAATGTTTCAGTACACAGAGTAGACATTGGACAGGTTAGCTTATTGTGGGTATAATACATTGTTAGAAGTCAGAAGATAGATGTTCAAGTCCTAGTTCTGCCACTGATCTCTTGTGTGATGTTGAGTAAATTCCTTAATGTTTCTATGCTTTAAGTTCCCTATTTGTAAAATTCAAATAACACTACCCTATTGTACAAAGTATTATAAGGCTTGTAAAGCACTTTCAAAAACCCAGATGGAAGATGCACAGTAGATTTTTGTACAATATATTTTTTGTTACAAAATCCAACTTCCTGCGGTAAAAACTTAAATTGAAGTTTAAATCTTCTCAAAAGTCTCATAATCTTACCACCAATACATACATTGTTTTTGGAGGAACTGAGGAAACATACAATAGGAGAGCAAGCTACACTTTGGCATAAAATATTAGGAAAATACCATCTAGCTGCCTCCATTTTTTGGCACTAATTTGAATGCTTTATTAAGGGGATAAGGACAAGATTGCCTTATTAAGGGGATAAGGACAAAATCTGTTTGGAAATTTACAAATGATCCCCTAACTGCTGCCCGGATCATTCCCATCTGCAGAAAAATCTATGGGAGGGAGTTCAGAGACAGGAACTATCTATGAAGAAAACCTCTCATATCTTTCCTTTGTGGAAAGGGTTATCTCCTATGGAAAAAGCCCTGGTCTTGCCATACTGTAGAGTCTTGCACCTCACATTGACTCTGTCCCAGGACTGCTCCCTGCCAATATGGTTCCATTGGAGCCACACAGCCATAGCTTCTCTATGGTGATGACTGCCTTGAGATCTTTCTATGGAGGTCTCCGAAAAATAATATCCTAAATTGGAGATGTTTCTAATTAATTTCCAAGGGACTAGTAAGGAGGGAGTGGCTTGCACACTGACCCTACCTAATCTCTGTCCTCTCTGCCAGCTTGGCACATGGGGCCTCCACAGAGTCTAGAGAAGGGGATGGTGACTTGAAGGTAGCTGAGGCCTCATACCAGGTGTGGAGAGTCCTCTTTATGTGCACTTCTAAAGGGGATAATCTGGGTCAATAATACATATTGTGTATTAGGGTTGCACAATACCAAGCATGCGAGAAAAAATATTTTTGAAAGTAGCCCTTACCAGTGTCATCTAGCACTTGTCAGACTTTTTCATTTTTTAATACTCTTTGTGAAGATGTGCTGTTTCAAGAATGAGAATAAAGGAAAGTCAGGAGACAAATACCAGCTAGGTGGAAGGGACACAGACAGTGTCCCTGCCACAGACAGTTGAAATATGTACCCAATGAGGCTGCAATCCCTCTCCCAAAGTTAAATGGACAACTATCAAAGAACATGCTTGAAAAGATCCCTTATAAAAGGCTGAAACTGAAGGAGAGAGTTTACTAGGAAACAGAATATCAAAGAGAGTGCACCTCTGTTTAATATAAAAGTAAAAGACTCTAATTTCCAAACTTTCTGAGAGTCAGAGTTTGGGGTATAAGATAGCAAGTTTTGACTGTGAAAGTCTCAGGATATTCTATGCATTTTGGGATAGTTATATCCCATTTGTAGTATTTTATTATGACATTACTTTAATATAATAAAAATCCAAGCCAGTTTAAAAATGGGTGCCTAAAATTTGGCTCCCAAATCTATATTTTAGGCACCTATCTAAGTAGTCTAATTTTCAAAAGTGCAGAGCATCTAGCAGCTTTTGAATGAGTTGATGTCAGTCACCATCTGTGCTTGAGGTGTTACTCTACATCCTTATTCCTTTAATGTGAACTAATCAGAAGCCAAATTCTTCCCTTCCTTCCCACTTTTGTAACTCACTGGTGGTCAAATTAAACTAGCTTTGGGATTAGGATCAATTCCCAGGTATGATCTCATATTTTAAATGCTATCCCAGATCAAATTTGTATGTTACAAACCCCCGAAATGTGGAGTTTAAAATGAAAATGCTGCTATGTTATCACATTCTTGGACAGTGTTAGGGTATGAGTAAAACAGGTACAGCATGGCACATTTAGCAGTCAGTGTAAATGGTTTTTTATACCTTTACCATAAAGGCCTCTCCCTCTCTTTGATATGATGTACAATGGCAAAAATGCATAATCTGAAATGACTAGAAAAATTAAACCTTTTCAGGGGAATGTGTTTATTTCTTAAAGTACAGCTAGAACAAAAAGCTACTGGCAACATGGGATATTAAATGTTTTATTTTAGATAGAATTACACCAGCCTGCCTCAGTCTCTTCGATGATATAAAGGAGTTTACACACACACCATTCCTTTCAGTAGCTTCCACTCTGTTTTTGAGTATTAATTAGCTAGTCAGATTTTATTAGAGCGCATCTAGTTTTATATATTTAACATTATAGCAATAGCTAGATAGTGCTATGAAATGCAGAATTTTCACTTTTTCCAAATGTTAGCCGGGGATAGGAGGTTGAAAATCAAGAGACTTGGAAATCAAATCTGCTACCTGAAAACATTAAACATGAGATTTTTCCACCATCCCCATTGATCGCATATTCTAGCAAGCAGATAATATGTATGTTTTTTGTCTTACACGTTTTGAAGCGTAACATTGCCTAATTATAGTAATGGATAATTAATGAATCGACATAACAGTTTGGCTGATGTACACCTGCAAGTATAACATCACAGATGTCAGCTGCATTGCAAGAAAACTGGTTAAAGTTCTTTAATTTTTAAATTGCATAAATATTAACAAATGCAGTGATAGTTTTTTAACATATCATGTTCTGTGTTGTAAACTGAATTGTTCTTGTAACTAGCATGGGACAAGTGTAGTATAAATATTGGAAAAGGTTACCCTGAATTTGTTTGTTCTTTAATGTCACAATTTACTTGTGACTTACATTAGTTCAAAAATACTTCCGATTCATAACCCTGTGCTATATGTGCAAATATTGCTTTCTAAAGAAAGTAGCAAATTAGGAGAAAGCTTAAACACTCACACAGTTGTGCATCCTTTGTTACAAGTTGTTTTCTTGCGCTTAACATTTGTTTGTCATAACACATTCGTTCACAAAGAATATATAAATATCATGGACTCTCTTTTATAATACTTCCTTACCACGTATTGAGTATTTTTCATTCCAGAGATATGCTACTTGTCATGGTCCTTTGGACATGTGCCAGGGAAAGATGATGAAGGGAGCTAGATATCCACATGTTTTAATAAATGAAGCATACTACTGCAGGATAAGAAAGGTTTGATTTGGGGGGGGAGTCCTCTGGATCATTTTAGTGATCAACCTTTTGGAAGAGGTTGGGAAATTGAGCCTTGGGGCAAGGGAGAGACCAGGAGTTGATAATTATAATAGAATTTTAACTGTCCATAGTTGCTTATTAGAAAAATGGTCAATCCTTGCTAACCATAATTTTAAAATCAACAAATAAATAGCTTACACAGTAGTGAAGTTAGGAAGCAATAACTGTAGGAAAATACAAAGAGCATTTACTTGATCCATTTGATCTGGAATTTTGGGAAGATTTGTAAAGAGTGCACAAAATGTAGACTTTGTAAAGTTGGCAGTAACTGCCGACAGATCCTAATATGTTAAAGGTTATAATCTTTTGAAAGAAGTTGGTTGGCTTTCCTGTTGGCCCTCCTATCAACTTTAACCTCCAACCTTCTCCGGCATGTATCACTACAAATAAAACTGCTGAGGTTTGACAAGAGGATATAAAGTCACTAGGCCATCGAACAGAGATCTCTGCATGATTTTCTTCAACCTTAAACTTAAATGAATACTGCTCTAAGTCAGGCTTTTTAATAGGAAGTCATAAACACTCACCCATATCACTTTAGTTTTAATAATTACTGTTTTAACAGAATAAAGGAGAAATATACATAGTAAATCATGTTTGACAACTGGAATTTAGTGGTTTTGTTATTGGTTGTCTTTGACCATTACAGATTTCTGTTATTCATTTTAATGTATACTATTTCATGCAAGCTGCATATGATATTGATATAAACATGGCATTTTGTATACAGGTTATAAATGAATTTTTAGCTCATGATTAAGACAAACCAGATGACAAAAATAAACTATATGTTTGCATTTACTCTACTGACTTTATTATAATCTCATGAACTTTAGCCACCTGTTATAATATTTAGCTTTTATTTTCCTTAACTTTTTAATGCAACTTTAAAGGACACCCTTTAACAGTGCATCGGCTATTCAGACTACGTTTGCTAAAAGTTTTTTCCATATGAATCCTCTGATAACAGCTGCCAGCAGAATTTTTCATTTTGCCTTAGGTGAATGGTATTTCTTTTGCAAAATCCCTGCTCCTGTTACAGCTGGCCTCTGAACCTTGGCTAAAACAGCTTGAAATTCTATTACTTTTCTATTTTAGCCACCACCTCTTTTTGAAATTAGATATTGCATGACTTACTAAAGTTGTTGTCATCACTAATTTTCTCCATGGTCACATAGTAATTCTCTATACTCCCCTACGTCCATTCTCCTGGCAACAGTCTTTGTCCCTTCCTTCTAGTCTTGTATTTGCACCTTTCTTTCATGCTACCCCTTACACTTGGGATAGATCTTTGGCTGGCTGGCAAGCAACCTCCTCCTCTTCTCTCCAGTCCCTTTCCAAATCCTACTTCTTTTGTGAACCTTTCATATAGTCATCTCTTTGACTACACTTTTATTCTGTGCATAGACTTTGTCTGAGTTACATGATAAGCTCTTAGGGAGGGACCAGGGATCAAATTGTGGGGGGAAGGGGAAGTGGTGGTACTCTTCCAAGCTCTATTCACACATTAAGCGACACTCATGTGAGTCATCCAAATGAGACTCCACTCACAATAGATTGTGCAGATGTTCAAAATATAATCATGTAGGCTTTGATTTCCATTGGATTCCTTAAACTTGGTTTCCCCTATGTAGAGTTTGCATATGCCCAAGGGTTCTGTTATGCTCCTTGGGCTTGGCTCCCCCTTGGAAGGTGGAAAAATAAGTGGTGGTATCTCCCAAATGCCACGCCCTTGTGGTACCGAAATGCGATGACACTCATAGTAAATTGTGAGTGAATTGTGGTCCTCCCTCTCCTTACTTTCAGGAGGAATTAAACCATTTTGGTATTTAAATTATCACGACTGGGCATCTGAGCTAACATCTCCCTCAGATGAATGGAGCAGTATTACTACTATTCCAGCTGTTGTTCTTGTGCTCTGAAGATTCACATAGACATTTGATTCACGTTTTTTGTTTTCTTCAAAACTGTAACTATTAGAGGTTTACTTTTCATAGTGAAAGCTGAAATTCTGCAGGACACAATAGCCATTTCAAAGAGATGTCAGTAGGCCGTACTGCCACATACAAGCTGTCTAAGCCTTAGGAGGAACTTTCCTCCCTTTCTACATTTTTTTTGTGTACCACCATATAGTTTTAATTAGGGCTGTCAATTAATCGCAGTTAACTCAAAAAAATTAACTGCTATTAAAAAAATTAATCGCGATTCATCTCTTTTTTTTTTTTTTTTTATGGAGATATACCTATGTCATAGAACTGGAAGGGACCCTGAAAGGTCATCGAGTCCAGCCCCCTGCCTTCACTAGCAGGACTCACTGTTAAACAATGGAATACCCATTGAAATTTATTAAATATTTTGGATGTTTTTCTACATTTTCAAATATATTGATTTCTATTACAACACAGAATACAAAGTGAACAGTACTCACTTTATATTATTTTTACTACAAATATTTGCACTGTAAAAATGATAAAAGAAATAGTATTTTTCAATTCATCTCATACAAGTACTGTAGTGAAATCCCTATCATAAAAATGTAACTTACAAATGTAGAATTTTTTTGTTACATAACTGCACTCAAAAACAAAACAATGTAAAACTTTAGAGCATACAAGTCCACTCAGTCCTACTTCTTGTTCAGACAATCGCTAAGACAAACAAGTTTGTTTACATTTACGGGAGATACTGCTGCCTGCTTCCTATTTACCATATCACCTGAAAGTGAGAACAGTCATTCACATGGCACTTTTATAGCCGGCATTGCAGGGTATTTATGTGCTGAATATGTTAAACATTCATATGCCCCTTCATGCTTCAGACATCATTCCAGAGGACGTGCTTCCATGCTGATGATCCTCATTACAAAAATAATGTGTTAATTAAATTTGTGACTGAACTCCTTGGGGGAGAATTGTATGTCTCCTGTTCTGTTTTACCCGCATTCTGCCATATATTTCATGTTATAGCAGTCTCAGATGATGACCCAGCACATATTCATTTTAAGAACACTTTCACTGCAGGTTTGACAAAATGCAAAGAAGTTACCAATGTGAGATTTCTAAAAATAGCTACAGCACTTGATCCAAAGTTTAGGCATCTGAAGTGCCTTCCAAAATCTGAGAGGGCCGAGGTGTGAAAGATGCTTTCAGAAGTCTTAAAAGAGCAACACTCAGATATGGAAACTACAGAACCCGAACCACCAAAAAAGAAAATCAACCTTCTGTTGGTGGCATCTGACTCAGATGATGAAAATGAGCGTGCATCGGTCCACTCTGCTTTGGATCATTATTGAGCAGATTCCATCATCAGCATGGACGCATATCCTCTGGAATGGTGGTTGAAGCATGAAGGGACATATGAATCTTTAACACATCTGGCACGTAAATATCTTGCGATGCCAGTTACAACAGTTCCATGCATTGTAAACAAGAAACAGGCAGCATTATCTCCTGCAAATGTAACCTAGCTTGTTTGTCTGAGCGATTGGCTGAAGTAGGACTGAGTGGACTTGTAGACTCTAAAGTTTTACGTTGTTTTATTTTTGAATGCAGTTATTTTTTTGTACATAATTCTACATTTGTAAGTTCAACTTTTATGATAGAGATTGCACTATAGTACTTGTATTAAGTGAATTGAAATATACTATTTATTTTGTTTTTTACAGTGCAAATATTTGTAATCAAAAATAAATATAAAATGAACACTGTACACTTTATGCTCTGTGTTGTACCTGAAATCAATATATTTGAAAATGTAGAAAACATCCAAAAATATTTAAATAAATTCTTTAACAGTGTGATTAATCATACGATTCATAGTGATTAATTTTTTTAATTGCTTGACAGCTCTAGTTTTAATATGATCTTATTTATTTTTCATTATTTAAATTATTATTATTTATTATTAATTAAATAATAAACATGTTAAGGAAGTCCTTTACTGACATTGATGGTTAAGGATGAGCTTCAGTCCTTTATTGTCTTTAACCTAGTCACTTACTCTTAGGATAAATTATGTAGGTTCTGATCTAGCAAATTACATTTGGGCTTCTAGTATTACTGTGTGCTAGAAGCTGGTGGATGCTGCTTTCTGTCATGCAATTTTACTATGGAAATCTAAAGCAAGATGGAAGATGTATCATCCTGGAAAGTTAAGGACATGTCCAGAAAGTGAAGGACTCATTTAAATGAGTTTCTTAACTAATCAAATTTGGTTCAGTCAACTTCTCTTCCTCCAGCTAGGGCCATAGCCCACATGATTTAAAATAAGTACAGGAGCAATATAACTTTTCTGCATGGGTGGGGTAAACTAGTCTGGTTATTATTGGAACACCCACTCTTTTATCCAAGGGTGCCTCCTTGCCACTCTGCTATTGCCAAGGATTTAAAGTATAATGGAAGGGTAAATACTAATCTTTAGGCTTCATGGCCCCCTCTCCATCAATGACTGCTGCAAGCCAGAAAAACCTGAATGAATTCTGCTGTGGCCTCTTTATTATTTTTCCTACTTGACTAACATTTAAATAGGCAAGGAAGAACCGGCTCATCCATTAGGATCTTGGAATAAGCATGTATCCTCTAATGCAGTGACTGCCAAAGTGTGGGGTATATCCACTAGGGGGACACAAAGGGCTAGCTGAGGAGGCATGGGCAGATGAGTCTCAGCTTTCATTTAAAAAAAAAAGTTAGTCTGTATTTTTCTTTTCCTTTCTATTAGTGTGTGTGTTTTTTTTTTGCAGCAAGAACCTTCAAAATGTAAATGGAGTGTAACCAGTGTAGCAATATCTGAGTTTTCACAGAGTTTGAAACCACAGCTCCTAGGTGTGAACTGTCCCAGTCATTCAATGGGGGCTAACTCAGATGCCAATGATACTTTAAATGTCAACATTGTTAACTGTGCAAAGCTACAGCAGTGCAACTGCATCACTGCAGCTGTGCTGGTGTAGTGCTCCAGCAGTGCTTAATTTTTAATGAGAGGTGCTGGGGCTCAAGGAATATTTTTTACATTCATAACTGATTCAACAATCCTAGAGGTGCCAGGGCTATGAACTGATAAGCCTAGAGGTGCCGGGGCTCAGCCCTGGCAACCCTGGGCACAAATTAAGCACTGTGCTTCAGTGTAAACACTACCTATGCTGATGGGAGGGCTTCTCCCATCAACATAGGTAATCCACCGCCCCGACAGGCAGTACCTAGGTCAATTGAAGAATTCTTCCTAGTGCTGTCTACACCAAGGGTTAGGTCAATATAGCTACATCTCTCAGGAGTGTGTAGTGTAGACCAGGCCTAAGAAAGAAGTGTCCTATCATGATCTACACCAGTGTTTCTCAAAGTGTAGAATGTATCCCTCTGAGCAGGGGGTGCAGATGTGTCAGCTAGGGCCTATCTACATAAGAAAGTAATTTAGCACATACACTGGTATAACTATATTGTATAACACCCATGTGGACACTCTTCTTTTGCAATAAGAGTAGCAATTTTTGGTTTATCTTATGTCACTTGGGAAGGGGTTTATACTAAACAGAAAAGGCATTTATACAGAATAAGAATGTCCACATTGGGGGGTTTATACCTGTATATCAGTTTAAATTCACATTTTAAGTTATACCAAAGTAAGTTTTCTGTGGGCTGGTCTACACTGCGGGGGGGATCAATCCAAGATATGCAACTTCAGCTACGCGAATAGTGAATAGCGTAGCTGAAGTCAAAGTATCTTGGATCAAATTACCTGGGGTCCACACGGCGCGGGATCGACGGCTGCGGCTCCCCCGTCGACTGCGCTACCGCCGCTCGCTCTGGTGGAGTTCCGGAGTCGACAGTGAGCGCGTTTGGGGATTGATATATCGCATCTTAACGAGACGTGATATATCGATCCCGGATAAATCGATTGCTACCTGCCGATACGGCGGGTAGTGAAGATGTACCCTGTGTAGACGAGGCCTTTAACAACAGATAGCAAGATTGCAGGGGGTGAACTTGTTTTCATTTTCTTGAAATAGGCTCAGCTTTGAACCATTTAAAGGCCCTGATGATGTACTTAAGAGGTAATTGCTGCATATGGCCATAAACCAAACAAACAGATTTTGAGGATAGGAAAAACAGCACAGAAGTAGTCAAAATTTGAATTCATACCTGCAGACTGCTATTGGCCAGTATTTCCATACTTGCGTAAATTCTGCAACTAAAAGCCAAAGATTCTGGTTTGGTTTTGAAGTTTTTAGGTTAGTCTTGGCTTTTGAGGCTAGATTTGTGGCATTAAATACTGTCTTCAATTTGAAATTATCCTGTTTCAGAAAGGAGAAATGGAAAACATTTAAAGAAAGTCAATGAAAATAATTAGAGGCATAGAAAGACTTCCTTGAGAGAAATAACATGATGATAAGTACATAACCTTGTCTACATCATTCATTACTTTATTTGGGCTTTCTTACTTATTCCTATAACAATGGGCTTTCTTACTTATTCCTATAACAATGAAATATAGAAAAATAACCATTTTAAAACTGGTATAGAAATACATTTTTACACACTGCATAATTAACTTGTAGAACTCACTGCCATATGATGATACTGAGGCCAAGATTTTAGTAAAAAATGAACAGAATTATACATATTCTTTTTTCGTGTGTGTGTGTGTGTGTGTGTGTATATATATATATAATTAGTAAACGCTGTATTATCCGGCACTTTATCAACCAGAAAGCTCTATTATCTGGCATTTCTGATATCTCCAAATACAAATCTTCAATCTAGTAACCGGGACTAGTATACTGCCCAAGAGGTTATGCAATGGCACATTCAGCACTCTACTTTTATGCAAAAGAGGCAGAAGACCGCTATATATAGCTAGACTTGTAGTATGTTCATCTAGCACAGGGGTCAGCAACGTTCGGCATGCGGCTCGCCAGGGTAAGCACCCTGGCGGGCCGGGCCAGTTTATTTACCTGCAAGCTGATATCAGGGATTTATTCAAAAAAGCAGCTTCCAGAGTGTGTCATTGGGATGAATCTGTAATGACCCTATCTCCTATGACCTTCTACATCTACAATGATAGTTGATGTTGATAATGATGATTCTGAGGCACTGCAAGATCCTGAATGCCTTCTGAATCATCAAAGAAAGAGTAAATTATGTTCAGTATAGTTTTACTGTTAAGTGTATTTTTACTGATCTGGGTATACGCCATGCGCTACCCATAGTAATATGTAGTGTCATAAGATAACCTACTGTATAGAAAACTTTACCTGTAAACACTGAAGTGCTTCAAGAAACCAACCAATCTGCTGTGCAGTACTGCTACAGGATTGGTGAGTACCTGTATACTATTTTATACTTTATTCATTTTATTGTATTCTAATTCTTTGAGAATTGGTATTCCATTTGTAAGTATAACTCTTAGTTAACCAGAATTTTTGACTAACCAGCACCCCACATTCCCCCAACATGCTGGATAATAAAGCTTTTACTGTATATATTTTCTCTTACACTAGATGATATAGAAAATTAAAGTGGATAAAAACCCTGTAATTAAAAAAATACCTTCAATTAGAAAGACAGTTTCCCCCAAGAGGATGTTGTTAGTAAATTACAAAATTGTCACTAATGGGAGTTTTATATCTGTTTCCTGAAGCAGCTAGTACTGATCAATATGGGAGAATATACAAGTTTATCACCATCTTATAATACAGTGCAGACCTGTTTACGCACGGATGTCGGGAGTCAAGTCATCACAACCACGTGTTAATGGACCGGGGGTTAAGAGCGCCATGCTAAAAAAAGTGTATATGATTCTTATGAAGTCTGTCATTCGCCGCAGATGAATAATTTCGATGTTTTCCGCATTTTGCTCCTCCATAAATCTTTCAACAGTTTCTACAAAACTAAGGGCTTCTCTGGACAAAATTTTGACCTTTTCAACGACATCCTCGTCGTCGTCATCATCGTTGTCATTTAGGCCTGCATTATTAGAATTCTTGCCATCACTTTCGCCGTCCGACGTAGCCTCGCAGCCCGTTAATATTTCTTTCTCTGACAGAAATTCTGAAGTCGGGCAATCTTCATCCATCTCCAGCCACTCGGTAATGATTTCCGGCGACGTATCCAAACTAAAATCTTTTATCATTTGAAAGAGAAGTTTACCTTTAGCCTATTTTGTCTGCGTGCATGTTTGTAGGACGTCTTCTTCTGAATATCCTTCAACGTCTGGCTCTGAATCAGTGCCACTGCTGGATTTTTCTGAGTCTGAGCCGTCTTTGACAGAAAAGGCATCACCGAGAGCCTTCATCCAACAGTTTTCAATGGACTTTTGTTTTACTCCGTCCCAAGCTTTTTTAACTAAATGAATAATTTCCTTCATGTTTAACTGTTTCAGGAATTCGGAAATGCCTGAAGACATGCATGACACGATCGCCTAAATCAGCTCCTGTCGATAATTGTTTTTCAAATTTTGAATAATGCCCTAGTCTAAAGGTTGGATTTTTGATGTTGTGTTGGATGGTAGGTATAGCACTCGAATTTTTCCATCGCTCAATACCAGTGATTCGGCTGGAGGATGGGCTGGACAATTGTCAAGTATCAAAAGTGCTTTGGCTTCGAGTTTCTTCAACCACAGATGCTTACGAACAGCTGGAACAAAGCTGTTGTGGAACCAGTCATCGAAAATGTGTCTCATCATCCAAGCATTTTTGCTGTTAGCATATATTACTGGCAGTTTGGCTCTATTGAGGTGATTAAAGTAGCGAGGGTTATGAAAGCAGCCAATGAGAAGAGGGGCAAGCTTATGGCTGCCTGACTTATTACTACAAAAAAGAAGAGTCACATGATCTTTTTAAATCCAGCCGTTTTCTGTGTCTCGTAATTAAAGGCTAAAGTCTTATCAGGGAGCAGTTTTGCAAATAAAGCTGTTTCATCACAATTATAAAGTTGTTCTTCGTGATAGTCTTCATTTTGTAAAATAGATTTTAACTCGGCGGGAAACGCGTTCACAGCCGACTCATCGGCTGATCGGCTTTCTCCAGAAATCGATTCCTGCACTATGCCATGACGCTTTTTAAAACAACTTATAAAACCTTGCTGGCTTGGAATGATTCATCCCCTGTTAAATTTCCAAATTTTGTCGCTTGGGCTTGAAGAATTGGCCCACTTAGCGGCATTCCTTTCAGCCTTTCCTGAGTAAACCACATGCGCATAGCTTTGTCTATTGAGGGTTTTGCTGAATAGCGCACACGTTTTTGCTTAAGCCCCGTGGCAGAATTGATATTTTGTACAAAGCCATTCCGTTTAGATTTGTTTTTTAGCCATCCTCTGAGAGTAGATTCAGCAATCCCAGTATCTTTTGATACTTTGGCCTGGGTTTCTTCACTGTTTACTCAATCTGTTGCAGCGAGCTTTTCTTCTACAGCATAGGAACACTGACACTTGCCCTCTGCCATTATATTAGGCCTACAGTTAAAATTTTCTAATGTAGTGTGTGTATATATATATATATATAATATATATTACTATATAGCTACTATATATTATATATCTCTCTAACATGGCAATGACTAAGCCTGCGTGATACATCTTTACCAATATCGGTAAAGACGTACAACATGTTTCCATTCCACATTTCCTGTCTATTTCTATGTCAGTGAGTTAGTGAGCTACATAGCAAGTTCCTGTACTGCGTGTTAACAAGTCTCACGTGTTAAATAAGTAGCACTGGGAGGCATGGTGCTACCGCGCTTTAAGCAGATTTGTGCGTAAATGGGTCCGTACTGTACTTGTATCCAGGGAATTGGAATAGCCACACTTGATTAGCAACAAGTTAAGGGAGGTTATCCAAATCAAGCAAAAATCCAAGGTTTTATATATTTAAGAAAAAAAATTCACCCCTCCACAGCCCTCTACTATTACTGGATTTCCCCCTTTTTCTGTATTCATAATGAGTGTCCTAGGCCTAACAGAGTAACTGCTACACAGGAAAGCACTCCTGATACCATCTGGAATGCTTGTGCCATTTATGTCAATGTCTAATGTGAAATACTACAATACAGTTCAAATTCTGTTGAAATCTGTGGGATCAGTATAGTAAAAATGGTATATGCAACATAATGGAGTATTGTAACTTTAAAAAAAAATACTATACATAAACGGTATACGATTGCTCAAGAATACCTCAACTAAAGATACATCTCCCATTTCCCCTCACTCCCACCATGTACAGTGGTTTCTCAGTTCCTTCTTTACTTTTAAAAAGATACATTCTTAAATTACAATATGACACAAATATCTTGAAAGTACCAACTATATGGGCCTGATCTTGCTACTCTCAAGCAAGAAATCCCATTGACTTGTTCCCTAATTCAGCATGATACCCACTGAATTCCCTTTCTTGGAGTCTGTGGGACTATTCACATGCTTATAGAAGGCATATACTTAAGTACCTTGCTAAAT
Source organism: Chrysemys picta bellii (assembly GCF_011386835.1). Classification (NCBI taxonomy): domain Eukaryota; kingdom Metazoa; phylum Chordata; order Testudines; family Emydidae; genus Chrysemys; species Chrysemys picta. The sequence goes on along the minus strand of NC_088794.1, from coordinate 100,753,668 downwards.
TGAGGGTTTATATTGGCTTCAGTTGATCTCTTGCAGTTGCAGAATCTAGGGCTCTGTTTCTTTAATTTCTTATACGTACACACAAACTTAATCAGTTTTTAAGAAAAAAAAAGTATTCTGCTTTTATAGCAAGCTTCACCTGCATATAATTTACATTCTGAAAAATTCATTCTTTTAATAAGATGAAAGAGCAGAGTCATCTGCCAAAAATGCATACAGGAATGTATAAATGTAGACTTAGATGTAACACATGAAATTATATTGTGAAAGTAATGAAGATGAAATGAAGACAAAAAATGGGGGGGGGGGAAGGAGGAGGAAAAGCAAAGTGTGAGGGCAGCGAATAGGTGCATTAACATTTCAGTTGTGTCAATGCAAATTTAAACAGACCCAATTATAAAACTTGGAATGTGTGTTTGTTATGGTAATGCAGTCAGGCCCTTTGAATTCTGAGATTCTTGAGTCACTATTGTGATATGTACATACTGTATGTGACCACATTTGAGCATGTATTATAGCTAGTACAGAAGAGGAAGCTCTAGCTAAGTTTTTATTCAGCTTTCCCCATCACATTTCGCCATTTGGGTTGATACTTTTCCTCTTTGGTGTCATCAAGAGGTGCTTTTCTCTTTTTTTAAGTTTAAGAAAAATACCAAGTAGTCTTTTGTTGAGTATGGAGAGCATGAGAGAAATACATTTGGTTTTTTTTCCCCCAACTTACCAAAACAAATCTTTCTTTCCCCCTCTAATAACTTGGAAAATTACTGAATAAAAACTACAGATCAAACTTGCCCTGTGCCTGGTGCTGTCTGAGAAATAGTCTCTTTGCTAAATTTGGGGTTTTCAAATCTAAAATATTAAACTATAATGGAATGGAAAAAACACTTTTTAGCAACAACTTCATATTTTCCGGGCTTGACTGTAGAGATACCAGGGGTGTTGCCCACTATTGCTGGGACTGCTGTAAATGAAACACGCACAGCAGAATCCTCTAAAAATAGCCCTGAGGGAATCACAGGGGCAAATAATATGTGTATACTATAGGCCTGATTCTTATTTATACTATGCCCCCTTACACAGCCAAAGGGGTAAGACTCAGACCCTCTGACTTTAGGATATACATGCAAATTAAAAGGTTTCATTTAAAAAAAAGTTTTTAGACATTTCATTGTGAACATACCACTATCCAAATCTAAACTGATAGTGTTGCTTTGTTAAACCAGCTTTGCAGAAAACTCTCACTATCACAACTGTAGCTGAAGCAAACTTGCCCCATTCACATAAGTGAAGGGTGAACTTCAAAGCCTAAATGGGTTATTTAAATGCTAATGTTAAACACATGCAGTTGTGTCTTCTGTGGGTTTTTTTCTCTAAAAAACAAGGAAGTTAAATGCAAAAATCTTTTTCAATGCAACATTAAGTTTAACTATGTTAATTTTCTAAAGTGTATGTTTAAGTTAAGGTTCCCACAGTAACAGTAACTCATCCATTTTGCAATACTTTAGGTAATAGTTCTATAATGAACAGTCTTAGCTAGTTATCAAAAGTACTGTGTGCAGTGTGGGTAAATTACTTTTATTACAAAGTGAGGTTCCAATCCAGCACACACTTCTGGGCATAGTACTTCTAACTGTGACTAGTTCCATTGACTTTTTCCCTTCCTCATTTGTTTAAATTCATAACTGTAATTTTGGGTTAGCCTGCTGTTTGCATTTAATAAACATATAGGTGTGCCACACACACATACATTCACATACATACATGAATGGTTAAATGTGGTAAAAAATAGTATGTTAATAATTGATAATGCAAATCATATTATTTCTCTGTTTTTAGAATCAGCTGATTTGAAGATATATAACACCACCATTATTTTTTCCTTCATTATGTCATTTAGTGGATGTGGGTTCTTAAGTATAGCCAGAACTGTATGTGTGTTAATGTGTCTTGAGGTTTATAATCTGTCGATGAGATGGCTATTTAATTATTAAAATGCAGAACAAACTGAATTGATTATGGAATACGAAATTGTGAAGTACCATAATGTCTGTTCTCATCTATTCAAGGGTGCAAATGTTATAGACTTTGTGCTTCTTATATGAAGTTTAACACCGTCAGAAGACAGGGTATTGGTACTGGGTTCGATGGACCATTGGTCTGTCCTAGTATGCCTATTCTTATATGCAGTTGCTAACCTGAATGGCTAAACTAATTTTCTGTTTTCAAATTTCAAGTTACAGGAGATATAACTTCAAAGTGAGTCAGAGCTATGTTTATCCCTCTTATATGTCAGAGTTTAAGTGCGATGTTTTATGTATACACTCATCATGACAGTTGAAAAGGCTATAAAGAAAAGCAATTATATAATTGCTCTAAAGAATTAAGTAGTAGGGATAAAGGCTTTCAGAAACTACAGAGCAGTTTTAATAATTATATCACCTGAAGTTAAGCTGCAAAATTATGTCCTAATTATTTGTGATGAGTAATTAACTATAAAGTTATAAGCTTTGAAAGATTTTCAGAAATAATTTTCTTTATTTTTTTTTCCACACACACAAACAACACCCCATCATTTTCTATTTTAGCAGTTTCCACAACTTAAATATTAAATTCTTATTGTTTGCTTTCTGTTGTATTAGTAGTGTGTGTTTTGCAATTCTAATCTTCACATTTTTCTTTCTTTATCACCGAAGTAGGCCTTTTGAAGCCGGGGAATTTTTCATAGCAATATTGACAGTGTTCACATTTGCATGATGACAGCCAAGGAATGGAGCAGTAATTTTTGAAATTGCAGAAGTATTTAGAACACTGATAAAAGCTGAAATATATTTTTGATGGATTGAAGTTAAGCATACATGATTTTTCCTGCTGTCAAAAGGCTCTGAATTTAGTGAATATTTGCCTGCTGTGAGAATGCAAGATTAACATCACAACCATCACCCGGGCACCCAAACCCTGCAATTTAATAGCTTTTTAGGTTCTTTCCTTTTTCTAAACAGCAATTAATCTCATTTTAGTACAATTTTCTCGTTTCTGAAGTCGCTCATTGAATCGCTGTTTTGTTCATATTTGGCTTCAGCTCCTCTGCATAGTCATTAAAGTCCCAATTAATGTCACCTTTAGCTGAAGAGTACTCATTTTTATTGAGAAAATGACAGTTGCTGCCATGAGTAGTGCAGTGTAATATACATTAATTGCCCTGTAACACTGGTAATTACGAGTTTTTCAAGCCTCTCAGTAAACTGTCATGCCTAGACAAGACTGTGCTAAAATAGATTACTCATTAGGGAGACCTGTCCTGTTTTCTGGTGGGTTCTTAGTGTTCATTTAAAAAAAATCTTGAGCTTGAACAAATAGTTGCCAAAAGCAATTTCCTACAACAACATGCTTGTGTTGGGTTTTTCAGCCATCACTTAAGTCTGCGGTCAGCAAACAGACAGGGTGCAGTGGACTCTAGAGATGTCGAGATTTGAACATTTATTTATCTGGATCACAAGAATAAGCTTAACAGGTCTTAATTCAGTATTGAATGTAGATCTGATTAAAGCAGCCTTTTTTGGTATTGTGTTATAACATGGCTACATTATGTTTTAAAAGAGCAGTTGCTGATTCCAATATTTTATGCCTGAAAATACTTTACCACATAATATTATTGACTGTCCAGTGAATTGAAATTATTATGCCCAAAATCAAATCGTTCTGAATTGAGGAATAGCAGGGTCTGTTTAACATCTATTTCAGGGACTGTACCGCATTATAATGTGTATCTTTTAAAATTCAAGAATCAATAGATGGAGAGAATTGCATTAATATTTTGTGTGATATAACTGGTTCTGAAAATAAGGCTTTAATGTATATTGTTAAATGTCACGCCCACTTGACTGAATTGGGGGGGGGCGGCAAGGTACTCCTAATTTCAAAATGAATATATTTCACTGCATTCTCTGTCCTTCAGTCTCTCTCATATTTCACATTTGTTTTTTAAACACAAAGTAGTCTTCTCTAAAAACCCGTTGCAGTACTAAACTGACTAAAGAAAACCTTTGTTTTATCTTTGTTATAACACCTGCTTTAGGCAATCTGCTCTTTCTCTCTCTCTCTCTAAATGAATTTTGTCACAGCCTTTCATATTCTCTTGTGGTGATGAGCTAATGAAAGTAGATAGTACAATTTGTGCTGACCAGGTAGCAACTGCCAGCTTGCAGCTGAGGATAGTTTAAATAAATAAATAAAATATAGCATTATATCACTGATTTACCCATTACATGACATTAATAGTGTGAAACCTTGGTGTGTTTATCTGTTTGTATTGGTGTGCATTTATCGAATTGTTTATGACAAGACTAATTGGGGTAATTGTAGACACTGAAATTACCTGTCAGCTATATGTAACCACACTCCCTTTCTTTCTGACAAATGATGACAACTGAGGGACCCCATAGCATTACTCATGATGGCTTTTCGAGTGGTAATAAGGACAATAGGGGCCCTGGCTAATTTGACATGGACAGCCTTCACAACAAGAAGCCAGCTAAATGACTTGTCAGTAGGGGAAAGAAGTCGGAAAAGTAATGGAGTCCCCCATGGCGCTCTGACAGGGAGATGAGGCAATTTCAACGGAAAGTGAAAAGGCTTCAGTTTGTCAAGTATTTAGAACAATCAGAGAACAGCTAGAGGCTGGAACCTGACAATAAATTTGTGAACCATGGTAGCAGTTTCATATAGGTCAGTTATTTCATAATGGCTGTGAAGCTTTCATAGGTTTCTGCTTTCGTAGTATACTTCAGATCCGCCAACTGGTGCTTTGTCACCTTAAATTTGTGCTTCCCTTTACACAGTAGGAATAATGGTTAAGGTTACAGAGGAACAGAAATGTAAGACAGCATGATTTTCAGACACCAGTCTGTTGAAAAATAAACAAAAATTTAGATAGTAATAATGTGATTGCATCCATTTCAAGCTAGTGGTGTTAACACATTCTCTGTGGTAGCGGCCTGCACCATTTTATAGATAAGAAGTGAAGTAATTTATTTCTCACCAACAAAACTAAATAAAATGCAACCTTTTTTATATTTTCACCCTTCTGTACATAGTTAAAAATTTTAAGGTTCATTTCCAACTGCTTGTTCTTGAAGCATGTTCCAATTCTGTAGTTATGACCTCTATTGAGACAGTTTAACTGATGACACAGAAAGAGACTTGTGATTTCGTTGTGTGGTTTACAAAAGGTGATGTACTTGAGGATTTAAAATTAGAAAAGCTCCTGATTTAAATATCAGTTCTTAAAGTTGTGTTCTCCAATGATCATTTGGATTTTTATCTGTAACTTCAGGAGCCTGCCACTTTTTATATCATTGGTGTTGACCTTCTTATTTGCAATGAAGAAAAAAAGTCCAAGATTAAAGCATCGATGTTGTGTTGCAGGGGTAGGCAACCTTTCAGAAGTGGTGTGCCGATTCTTCATTTATTCACTTTAATTTAAGGTTTCGCGTGCAGGTAATACATTTTAACGTTTTTTAAAAGGTCTCTCTCTATAAGTCTATATTATATAACTAAACTATTGTATGTAAAGTAAAAAAAGTTTTCAAAATATTTAAGAAGCTTCCTTTAAAATTAAATTAAAATGCTGATCTTACGCTGCCAGCCTGCTCAGCCCGCTGCCAGCCTGGGGTTCTGTTCACCTAGGCTGGCAGCGGGCTGAGCAGGACCTGCGGCCGGGACGTCAGCTGGCAAGGGGCCGGCAGCCGGGCCCCCAGACCTGCGGGGGGTTCAGGGGTCAGGGCAGAGGACTGGGCGGTGTGGGGGTGCAGGGCAGAGGGATGGGTGTGGGTGGGGTTCAGGGGTAATGGCAGAGGGCTGGGGGGATGTGGGGGGTGCAGGGCAGAAGGCTGGTGGGGTGTGGGAGGGTTCAGGGGTCAGGGCAGAAGGCTGGGTGTGTGGGGGGGAGAGTTTGGGGATCAGGGCAGAGGGCTTGGGGGTGTGTGGAGGTGCAGGGCAGAAGGCTGTGTGTGGGGGGGGGTTCAGGGTTCAGGGCAGAGGGCTGGGGTGCTCGGCTTGTGGGGGTGCTCCCAGCCCCCTGCCCTAAGCATCTCATGGCAGCGGGCTGGAAGGGATATGCCCTGTTCCACCACCTTCCCCAAGGTCCTGTCCCTACCTCTGCTCTGCCTCCTCTACGGAGCAGCGAGCACGCTGCCACTCGTCCCCCTTCCCCTCCCCCTCGCAAGGGCCATCAGCTGATCAGCGCAGGGAAGGAAAGGAGGAGGGTCAGGAAAGCACCACGCTGGGGGAAGAAGCAGGGGAGGGGGAAAGCTTGGCTACTGCAGGACCAAGCTTCTGCCTCCTGCCCCGGCAGGGGAGAGCGGTGGGCAGGGGAGCTGAGTGGGGCTGGGGGCCAGGACCGTGGCAGGCAGCAAATCGGCTTGCGTGCCCTGTTTGGCACGCGTGCCGTAGGTTGCCAACCCCTGTTGTGTTGTGTTTTCTGAATTCTTAGGATCCAGTATTGCTTAGAAGTGTTCATGAGTTTTGCATGGATCTAGTGAGACACACAAATTTTTTTCTTTCTAAAGTGATCTTTTTGTTAGAAAATAGAACAGTGCATGGTAGTTTACATTTTTTACTTTTGACAACTTTTTTCCTTCATTTTTACTAATGACTCCCCCACACATACACCCATTTTAAGCATTTGAAAACTAATGCAACAAGTGTTTATTCAGGAACTCTGGATCTCAGCCCTTACAATAAGTGTTTCAAGATGCGTGTCTCATCTCATCTCATGAGCAACATATCTTTTGACCTGGTCTTACTAAAATTAGCTGTATAGGCTCTTTATTTTCTCCACCTTCCCCCTCTGATCTCCTTGTCCCCTCTCCTTGAGTCAAATAGTCCTTCTTTCTGAGTCTCATTGTTCAGTTTTGAAGGATTCTTAATTTAGGCCACCGGAGAATTTGGCCCTTTATTCCCGGTACCAGAGTATTTTAAAAATATTGTTTTATTTCCTGTGGTTTGGTAATTGTATCAAGGAAAAACCTTGCTAAATTAAAGGAGTCTGTCATCCCTGCAAGATGGGCTGTTGAGTCATTCTCACACACACACAATTAAACATATGTGCGTCTCCTTTACTATACTTGCATGCCCTGCACTTGTTCTCCTAAGTTTGCCAAATAGTCTTTCTACATACCTTATTTGCTGGTTGTTCCTTCAGTAGAGCTAATGAAATTACCAACATATGCAAGTGGGATAAGTGAAAGATCTTCCTCTTCTTTCTCTGTCTGAAGCAGAGCTCTTGAGTTCATATTCAAGTCCTCTCACAGTACTACAAGATTAGGAGTGTTTGAACACTGTGGTGTCTAGAATTGTTTCAACATGTTCTCTTTGGGCCATATTCTTCTTTTGTTATTTGTGGAGTTGCACAGATATGAATGAGAGCAGAATTTACATCATTAATTTTGGATTGTTTCAGTTTCATTCATACATATAATCACCTCATTGAAAATAACTGAATTTAATGTTGCCACAGACCTTTTTAACACTTCTTACCTCAATGCACATTGGTCTCATTGGAGGGCTGCATACTGTATTCCTGTTATGAGACATATTTGCACAATACTTTTAGATTTATTGATTTCTAATTCTGTATTGCATTAGCTCTGATGAGAAATGCTATAGTGTGTTTTTTTCTAAATTGTTGGAAATATTATAGCTCTGAGGAACTAGTTTTTTTAAAAACAATACTCCTGGTTTCCTAGCAGTAGACTGCCACCAATTTTGTCCCTTCCCCAAATTCTCTTTGGTGTTAATTTTACATTGTATTTAGTTTTTCAAACTATAATGTACTTTTAGAAAAAGGATGGTTTAACATTATCCAAAGTGAACTGTGGGAGCTTTGTCAGGGGTAGGAAACTGCATCAGTGTAGTGGAAGAATTCTGAGAGCCATCTCCATCATATAATTGGATTTTACCAAATCCTAATCACTCTATGATCTGTAATAGCTGAGTATCCCCATTCAACACTGTTAAATGCCTTTTCTGGTTCAAGTGAAAAGCAGTAATAGGGTTTTCCATTTTGACTGATTTTTTATATTATCCATACATATTCCTTTATAATGAATGAATTAACATTAAATAAGTATTCATATGAGACACCGGCTCTTAGCTAGAATATGGTTGTCTAACCCAAAGCCTTTGAATCTTTTTATTCACTTCAGTGGCTGTTGCGATCAGGCCATGAGTTTGATGTATAGTTCTGGAAATGTAATAGGGGTGTTTTGATCTGGTCATATTGTTATGAGGGACAATTTTCCAGAGGAAACCTTGCCTTTGGCTTCATTACGAGTTTTAAATATGAACTTTAGAATTTTGTGTGGTAGGAATTTTTGGTGTATATACCACTAAGCATAAATAGTAACAAAGGTTAGCATGTGCTGGGAATCTGGGAGGCAAGAAGGAAGCACATCAGACTGCAGTGAGATAAAATCACTTGTACCAGTATATTCTTTACTGCTACCTGCTATAATAATGAAAAAAATCATTTGATTTCTTCATCACTCCCTTTGCTTATTTTTTTTTTAATATAGATTAATTTGCTGCTGGTGAAAGGTGCTGGGTAGAGCTAGTTAGGAATTTTCTGTCAGAATGATTTTTGAAAGAAAATACAGTGTCTTCAAGATGGGACTTTTTCACAGGGAAAAATTTGACTCTTTAAGAAAACAGCACTGTGCAGAAAGCTACAAGCAGGGACTTTCTTTCTTTTGGGTAGGTTTGACCAATATCTACACGCACACACATATATACACTGAAACAGACATTAGAGAGAGATGTACCTTTTCGTTTGTTTGTTTTGGTATTTATTTTTAATTCTGAATTAAAGAAGTTCTGATAGTTTCCCATGCTGTCTCCTATCACTGAGTGAAGATTACTGTGGCTGTTTAGGGATTTGAGTTTTATCATTTAATTTAAATTCCCAACACTGACCATAGATGTTGAAGTAATTAATAATTTGATTGATATATCTCCATGTCTTAATTACTTTAAACCTGGTAATTGGGGAATTCAGTTATGTTATATAAGGAAGAATATGACCTACAAACTGTCCAGATTCACTTATAAATTGAGCAGCATTAATGAGAACCTAAGAAGTTTCAAATTGTAAAATAAACCTATCTGGTGGATTATTAAATATGTGAGTGTCAAAGTATACTAGCTGCTGCATTTAAGGTTAAACAGTTAATTCAATAACTTGTAAAGCTTGTTATCATAGTAAGCGGCAATAATCTATGCAATATTATATAAGAAATATTATTAATAACCTAAATGCCATTTGCTGTTTTTATTCCATTTTATTGTATTTAGCTTGTAATTTAAACTGCTTTCTAATTAATTTTAGCCTGACTCAGTTTGAAGTAGTAAAACCTACCTATCTAATAGATGACACATGTTGTAGAGAAACATACAAGATTCTCATTTCCCCTAGATCAATCAGCCATGAAATAATTAACTGGATTTTTGTTTTTCCTGCAGTTTTTTAAGAAATATAATACAATTGAATTTGTCCAGGTTTTTTTTTTTAAAGAGAAAAATGGAAGCAAATTACCTAAATGTTTTATCTGACAGCATCCTCTTTTAATGGTTAAAATATCCTAAAGCACTTGATCACAATGCCTTTTAATTTTCAAGCCATGTGTTGTATTAGTGAATTGCAGATGTTACTGATTTGAGCTGAAATTTCTCAGTGTGTTTACCAGAACACCAGGCTGGCACTAACAAGGTCCCAGCTAGGTCAAAGACCTAGAATCGACATCTTTCTTAAATCTTGCTCTTGTGAAAACTAGAAGCCCAGGTCAGGGCAGTCAGCTGATGGCATTACCTCTTACAACCACTGATTAGATTAGCTCTTCATTTATCAGCTACACAAAAACTAACACTTAACCTTTTAAGTCAATAGTTTTGATGTATACTTATTTTTTTTAAATGGTGACTGTTGTATTAAAGTGTTGGTTCAGTACCAATGAAGTATAACATACAGTAGTCTCTTGCCCTGGATTTAAAATCAGTAGATGTATTTTATAGATAGTTCAAGTGTTGCTTTCAGTCTTAAATTGTTCAGTGGGAAATATCTAGAAACTGGAGTTTTCCAAAGAAAATATATAATTTTATTTCTAGTTTAGTTTTAGATATTTGACTCTCATTCATTCCCAAAGTACACATTATAAGCACTATACAGTGAAAACTAGTCCCTGCATGTGCAGAGAGCACTATTCCTTCTCTAGCAGGCTGTTGCTGGGCTCCTCTTACCCCTTCCTGGGCTCAGTCCGCAATTATGGTGCTCACTAACTGACCTGTGAGTAGTAGATTCTGACTCTTAGTTGCAAAGACGGGCATTGCACAGAGGGTATCTGTGAAAGGTTGTCAGTGGAGTCTTAGAATGTTCCTGTTCACACATATTGACTGCCTGAGCTCTTCATCTTGCTACAGGGCAGAAAGGCCACAAAGTGTAGGGGCTATGTCTAGGGAAGGATAGTTGGGCTGCTCCAGCAGCAACATCTGGAATATTGTTTGAGGGTGGCTTTTCTCCACCATTCCAAAGTAGAGAAGCCTGTATAAAAGTCCTCCAGCTCATCACCAATCAGGTGGGACCCAAGTGACTACGGAGTATGGTCACTGGTAGCCCTGAACCAACTTCCTGGGAGTTCTACAAATGGCTGAAACTTGGATGACAGCAGCAGCAACAAATTATGCATCTAACAGATAGCAGCAAACTGGAGAGTAAGAGAACAGTAGCAGTAGAGCAGGGCCAGGTGATAGGGAGCATATCTAAGTTGATGCCAGCAAAAGAAGAGAGGAAGCACAGCTCCTAAGGAAGGTCTTCTTGAGCTGCTTATGGATCCATCTTAAGGACAAAGGCTGAACAAAATGCAGAGCAGATATGTGAAGGAAACAATAGGTTCTACATTAAAGGAAAGTAATGGTCTGGTCATGACCTCTGCTTTCTCCCTTCTGACGCTGGGAGTTGCCATGAAATGAGAGCAGTAGCTAACATTGTCCCCAGTGCAGGGTCTTTCCTTGTGGCTCTTGGTAGCCAGTCCTCGGGCTTTAGAACAGGACCAGCATGACATACAGTTTGTGCCTATTAGAAAACCTGTCCCTTGGGTTAACGTGTGCCACCTTTCATTGCAGTAGTCTGTCATCTAGGCCATCTCTCTATTACAAACTTTGGTTGATACAATTTATGTCGGCATAAGGCTGCTGCAGTTAGTATGTCGCTTGCTCATGTGCATACTTGGCTCCTTGCGTCAGCACTGCACATAGTCACTTTTGTCTGTGCACCATAAGTAAGTATCCCAGTGTGCAATCCGCCACAGTCCAGCACACTGCCTTTTGGAAAACTTTGATAATGCATGGTGGGGCAGAAGTGAGTTGCGTAGGGGTTACTGGGAGCAAGGGTTCAACTTCCCAGCATGCAACGGTCTCCATACCATAATGTCATTTATATCCCTTAACTTTTGCACCTTTTTTAAAAATTCCATGAACTTACATGACCCTCCTTGCTATCTGCCATTTCTGACAGAAGCATGGAGCCTATACAGCTCTGCATTATTGTCATAAGCATTACATGCACAGGACACATGATCCACCAGTATTTGCAGAGCTGTAAGAAGAGCCAAATCAGCAGGAAAAATGACTATTTCTTGGAGGACATGGGGGACATAATAAAAACCAATTCAAGAGTATTGGTGGGGTTCACAAAGCAGCTGTAGATGGTAGATCACCACTTCTGGGCCTGAGAAATGAGCATTGACTGGTGGGATTACATCATAATTCACGTTTGGGTTGATGAGTGGTGGCTGCAGAACTTTTGAATGTGCAAGGCCACATTGCTGTATCTGTGTGCCAAGCTCGCTCCAGCGCAGAAACACCAAAATGAGAATTGCACTGACAGTGGAGAAGCAAGTGGCAAATGCAGTGAGGAAATTTACAACACCAGATTGGTACTGGTCAGTGGGTTTTAAAGGGAAGGTGGACCTTCCGGTCTACATCACCCCGGGCATTGGAGTTCACAATTGTGACCACAGCAGTCAGTGTCAGGCTTTGAGGGAGATCTCCTGAAGGACTGTTAGGGTTGACATAAGTGACTCATTGTCTACATCTGCACTGCATCAACCTCAGTACATAGAGGAGCCGGCTCAGTGCCAGTAAGGGAGGTGGTATTACTGCGTCACTGAAACAGGGCACTTACATCGGTGGGAGACAAATTTAAATGTAGACACATGCACTAGGTTGAGAGAAGGCAGCTTACATTGACTTAACTTGGTAGCATAGACCAGGCCCTAGTTTCAGACAGATTTCCTCAGTTCATAGGCACCATTAACTCAGGTATGGTACAAGTTAGGGAGGGGACCACAAGAAGTGGGAGTGGAAAAATATATGTAGTCACTTACTAGAGTATGATTGACTTGGAACATGAGGTGAATGTAGGGGACATGGCTAACATCTCATATGCCAATGCTTAGAATACTGATAAGCATCACTTGTCAGCATAATGCTCGTAGCCAGAAGTGAAGAGTGCCTGTGTGGGGCTACAATAATCTTTGATGTGTCCTCTATTTTAAAGGAAATAAAGAAAAAATCGAGTATGGAGATTACTGCTTGTCATCACTTTTAGTATAAAAGGAGAGTTATGGATTTCAAAGAATGGACAAAGAAAAAAAGAAGGGGGGGGGGCAAATACCTAAAAGAGCCAGAAATTTGGAAATTAAACAGCAAAACTCTTGACCTATGCCTGCATCCTATTTTAAAAACATCTGGATAGCTACTTGTCCATGTTCAAATATTAGGACATTAAGAGAGAGGTTCATGCCACAAATAGAGGTTTCTTGTGGCTGTGTTTTAATAAAACTAGGTCTGGCAAGCAACAAGCCTTTTAGATAATTGTTACCTGCCTTTCAACCATGATGATCTATGCACATTTAGTCAGGTCCCCAGACTCTTGATTAGTCTGTAAGTACCTACATTGGGAACAAATATTTAATAATGGGCTCTTCAGTCTAGCAGGGAAAGATATAACATGATCCAATGACTGAAAGTTGAAGCTAGACAAATTCAGGTTGGAAAAGAGGCATACATTTTTAACAGAGAGAGTAATTAACCACTATAACAATTTACCGGGGTTGTAGTGGATTCTCCATCACTGACAATTTGTAAATCAAGACTGGATATTTTTCTAAAAGAAATGATCTAGCATTATTTTTAGGAAGTTCTATGGCCTAAGTTATATGGTAGATCAAACTAGCTAATCACAAGTGGTCCTTCTGTCCTTGGAATCTGGGAATACAGGATGCAATTTACTTCATTAATCCAGAAGAGAAACAGCAGAGTGGGGATTTGCATTTTGTAGTACCAAGTCTCAATTTGTACGCTTGGTTGATTTACCCTTTAAGTTACAGCCAGAGGACTTTAAAACATAGATCTGTTTGCATGAGTTGTGTCATAGAGTAGGATTGGTTTTCTGAAATCAAATTGATCTACTCCTTCAGAGAATATCAGAATTTTAAATCATCACTCCCAGTATAAATTTGACTAAACAATAATTTGAATACCATGGAGTACTTTGCAAAATGTGTATTATTAAGTATAATGTAAAAACAAACAACTTTATTTTAGTGTCAGTCAAGTGATACTTATCAAAAACTAATGTCATAGCTAAGATCCTGATAATATTAAATATATTTCTGAAGAACAAGCCTCAATATACTGAAAAGTATGCTTAAATTCTAAGACACTTATTTACATCAGCTGAGAATAGAAGTAGCTCCACTAATGTCAGTGCAGCCATTCCAGTTTACACCATTACACCTTATATGTGGAATCTAAAGAAAGAAATGGGTAGTATAAATTAATTTATAGAGTAAGAGGAAGTTAAAACAGAGCACCACAGAAGTTTTTCATTGTGTTCCAGTGGTATAACAGTTACAAAAAAGGGTGATGACATTTATTGAAATGGAAAGATAACTCTTGACCCATTTCTTAGCACTTCTTATTGGCATCAGATATTTTCAAATGATTTTTAAGATAATGGGCTGTTGCCAGATCTTGTATCAAAAAATTTCTGCTTGCAACCACTAAAACCATCATTGACTATGTTATTTTCCCCCTGTATATTTATTTCAGTAGCATCTTCATTGTTAGAGTTATGCAACAATTTGGGGCAGGAACCATCATTCCATATCTTTGTGTGCAGTGGCTTGCACAATGGAGCCTTAATCAAGGGCTCTAGCCCCTACTGCAGTACAAATGATAGGTAATAATCTAAGCCATTTTTTAGCTCCACACAGAATTGGATAAAGGCTCTTGTTCCTTTGTAGTAAAATGTGGACAAAACCCAAAGTCTGACAGAAAATTACTTCAGAGTGGGATGCATGAATTAGTAAGTGGCATGCCAACACACTAAAAAAAGAAAGTTGGTAGTAAATGACAGCCAGTATGATCAGAAAAACCTATTGAAGACAGAAATATACTGCAATACTTTATTTGGGAAGTCATGTAGCACTAAACTATATACACTTCAGCAACATCTAGAGTACTGGAGCAGGATTTGTGTATATATGCACTGCAAGCCATAGACAATCTGAGATGAAGCCCACATGCTACCAGTATTTGTAGATAGCTCAGGTGAGACCAAATGTCATGTATGTGTGTCCTCATCCAAATACATTGTAGCCTAGGATAAAGTGCTCTAATGTAGGCGTCAGAAGACCATGAGTTCTGGGCTGGCCTCTACTGGCTGCTGTTTAGATTTCTGTGCACTTGGGTATTCTTACTATTATTGAGCAAGGCCTCACTCTGTAGGTCAGCCAAGAATAATTCCCCCATTAAACAAAAAAGCTAACTGAAAGCTTGCACAAAGTAACTTCCAGATCTATAATTTGGAGACCTAAATCCTATCTAGTCAGCCACAATACATCTAAGAATGGGACACCAAATCTATGAGTTTGTCTTTCCTGTCTGTAACTGTTGCTCTAACTACAAGAACATACTCCCCTTCCTGAGCCAGGAATATTACCAAGGATTCCTGATCTCCAACATTCTACCGGTGTCTGATAAATAGTTGTGTAACCAACTCAAGAAGTATGCTAAATACCTATTAGTGGCTGGTTCACATAGGGGATATCAGTTACTACTTTAGCTCAAGTAGCAGAGGTCTGTGCTGAGAATCCAAAGTTCCAGGTTTTAAACACTAGTGATAACTCAACAGTGGGAGGGATCTTCTTGGGTTTGTAGTGATTTTCTGTGTTTTTCTTGACTCCATGGCATGTGAGTCATAGAGGATCTTCTGGCCCTGCAAGAGCATTCCACCAAATGGCTATAGAATAGGTTGTAAGATGAGAGAGCCTGTTTTGCATACAGAAGGACCACATAACATTTTCTCTAGATAGAGCCATAAGAAATAAATGTTAGCGCTTGCCTTTTTACTAAGCCATACATTTATTATAAAAATATCCATTTCAAAAGTGCTTTTCATTGTTTTTTACTCTTAAAATCAGTCATTCATAAAATGTGCCACTTTCTCTTTACTCAGAGCAGTATCTTGCAAAATTTAGTTTGTTCTGTAATAAAAGTTGCTCTGCATGCTCATGTTGATTTGGCACATATGGAATCAACTCATACAGTAAAAGTAAGCTGTACAATTTGTTTGTACAAATAAAAGTACAAAATACCTCAAAATAAATATTTAAAATTCCTTTTATGCATTGAATTGAAAATATGATTAAACAAAATCTAAAAAGAAAGCATTGGCACTCATGGAATTCAGGTGAAAATCATAGAAGTATAATTAAAAACAGAATGGTGTTAATCACAAATTGCTGTGGGAGAGTGAGATTATTAAATGTGTATTGCTACCCTTTTCCCTTAAACTAAAGTAATTTTAACACACTGTGTCCCATAGTCAATAACAAGAAAATACAGAATTGGTTTTAATGCAGAGACAGATCCTCAGGACATAAGTCCAGGGGCAATGTGCAAACGTGAGGTAAAGCTCACCCTATGCTCTCTTATAGTTGCCTGAGGGCTGTTCTGACTTACACTAACCTGTAGGAGCCACAAGAGATTGAAAATGTAGGCCAAAATTGAGATAACATAGGAGCAGCCCCATCACACACACACACATATATATCCCCATGCTCCCTGTTCACTGCTGCTCCAGCAATAGTATAAGTCATTATATTAGCCACATGCCACTGGAGAATCACCTACACACTGGGATAATTTGCCTTGGATATTTTATATAGGGCTTTCAGCCAAAGTAGCTGGCAATGAAGTGCAAAATAGCTTCACCAAACCCAAGGATCTGGCCCAAAATATTTCATACTTACATGGTGATACAAAGTTTACAGGTTGTTGATTTGTTTGGGGTTTTGTGGTGTTTTGTTTTGTTTGCTTGTTTGTTTATTAACTATGCTGCTGCCAGTTTTTCATTAAATTAATTTTTTGTTGGCTTGACCTTGTGTTTCTGGAGGTGAAGAACTCTGATAATGACAATAACGTTTGTGGAAAGTAAATAACTGATAACACTGGGTCTTATGGCCTTTTTTTCATTTGGCAAGACAAATCACAGGCTGGTAATGCCGACCTCTAAGTTTATGCAATAACAAAAGTTTAGCAAGAGCTGGAAATCTGGTAGGCAAGAAGGCAACACATCAGACTGTAATGGAGATAGAATTACTTGTGCCAATGCACTCTCCACTGCCACCAGCTAGAATAATGAAAAATTGATTTCTTGCATCATTCTCTTTGCTTAAAAAAAATGAATTTCCTGCAGTTGAGAGATGCTAGGTTGGGAATTTTCTGTCTAATGATTTTTCAACAGAAAATGCGGTTTCCACAAAATTAAAATTTTTCACAGGAAAAGATTTTTACTTTTCAAAAATATGTCCATTTCCCATTGGGAATATAGAAATGAAAAATTTCATTTTGGGTAGGCTTGACCAGTATTGAAATAGTTTTCTTTAAACTGACCCAAAATGTTTAATTTTGAATCCACACAAAAAAAATTAAATCACATTATTTTATTGGAATTGTTCCAACCCCCATTTTCTGCTATGGGCTGGGCTTCCGAGGGGACTGCATCTCCCATAGTGAATTTCTTCTGCGTGGAGCATCACAGGAGTTGCATGACTATGGAGACCAGACCCACCATTCTTAAAGACAATAGGCAAAGACAGTCTAATGCTGAAAAGCAATTTGGGAAACTGAAGCAAAACATTTATATTTTGGAACTGTTAAATTGTGATCAAAAATATCAAAACAAAATTTGCAATATTTCCAAATCAATTTTTTTTTTTGAATTCCATTCTGTGGAAAATTTTGATATTTCAACTTTTTGTCATGTTTTGGGACTGTGACCTGGTGCCAGCTCTTGCCAAGGCTGTAGGCATCAGCTGAACCCTGACAAATACATAGCTGGAAACCAGACTAGCTCACCTGTATGGTAGCTTGTCCCATCAACTTGAATTCTGGTGCAAGGAAATAAAGGTAGCTGATATGAAAATTCTTCATCTCTTTGCTGTTTGGGCTCTCTCAGGGCTGGAGCTAGGACACAAAAGCAGAGATTCCCAGGGTCAACTCGGGTTAGCCCTAAAAGACATTGACTGAGTGCTGACAGGTTATTACATCTCTGACACCTATTGGAACCATAGATTGTAACTTATTTATGTGTATATGTTTGCTTACTTTAACCTGAAAATAACTCTCTCATTTCTTTTCTTATTTAATAAATTCTCAGTCAGTTTACTATAGGATTGGCTAGCAACATAGTCTTAGGTGTGAGATATAAGTAACTGGTCTCTTGGGACTGGGAGTAACCTGAATATGTTGTGATCTTTGGTGTAAGGAACCATTTATGACTAAGTCCAGCTTGCCTGGGTGGTGGGATAGACTGGAATGCCTCAGGGGACTGGTATAATGCTTTAGATTTCACGAACACAGTAACAAATTTGAACTCCTGATTATATAACATACCACCAGATTGAGGTGTCTGCCCTGCTTTTTGACAGACTGGCCTGAGGGTGACACTTATGGTCATGAACCACTCCAAACAGTGTGACGGGGACAAAATTCATTGTTGAAATTTTGGAATTTCTGTATTTCACTCCGCGTTAGTGCTGGGGTTGACAGCACTGAACTGATAGTGCTCTGTTTAACCACAGAGCACTTATGGCATGGGAGTTAGTTTCCCTTGCCTGTTCTTCTCTGATGTGGAAAGAGTGATCACCTGTTGGGATGAATGGAAAATTCAGACTCCATGCCCATTCAATCTTTGACCTCTATGCTAAGTCTTCCAGTAAGATGCCATGGTTTTGTGATGTGGATGTGTCTAATAGGAATTCAGATGAGATCACCAAATCATTACGCATGGTTTAAATCTGCTACAGACAAGTTCTGCATCTCAGATATAATTCAGGATCAGGTATAATGCAAATTAGTATTACGCTGTCATTTTTGTTTGCTAGTGCTTTTCCGATTCTTGTTTTACTGTCAGGATGTGATGCAAAGAATAAATGAACATGCTGATTAGTGGCTTATATAAAACTGCTGATGTCAGTAAATTGGCCTAAGATCTAAGCATCATTCATTTTTGTCTCGATCATAATGTATGCTAAACATTTAGATTGAAAATAATAAGTTGCCTAGTATTGAGTATGATACTAAGTCAGCTGCTTACCTTAGGGCTCAGTTTTAATTCCTCTTATTTTCCTGCTATACTCCTCTGCAGTATCAGGCCGTTGAAATCATCTATATACACATGTGCAGATGATACTGTGCTTCATATCTCAGATTGTGAAACAGATGAACTGAATGAAGACTTGGAAATCGTAACTAGATGGGCAAATGAACATAAATTCCAGCTGAATCCAGTAGAAACAAAGTCCACCTACTTCACCACAAACCATAAGATGTTCAAGTACAGTCCAAAATTGACACTGTCTGGAGAAAGTATTGCTGCAGAGAGGAACCCAATATACCTCGCAGTGAACTTGGACACAGAACTAAGGTTTGGACCACAAGTCAATAAAGTGCCAGTCAAGAGTGGAGACTGAATCTCTTAAGAAGCATCACTGGTATCAATTGAGGTACATGTGTTTACACACTGAAAACAGCATGCTGCTTGATAGGTAGCCCAGTACTTGGATATGCCTCCCCTATTTGGTCACATATTGCTCCCAGTTACATTGCCAACAACAACATTGAGCAGTCATCCACAGTTCACATGATAATTGAAGCTGTAAGATTCACTCTAGCAGCAATTTGTGAACAAGAGTCTGATATTCAACCTTTTAAGAACCATAGAAAAAAACAGCTAATTCAGTATGGAAATTGTCTTTGTTCCTACCTGAATGTCATCATTGCTCAGGTCTGTTCAGAAATGGGAAAATCCAAACAAGGCTGAAACAGTCATCTTACTTTGAAAGATGTAAAGGCTGCTAAAGAAAAGGAAGATTTGACGTCAGGAGGGTAGAGTGCATGAAGAAGCTTGTAGGTCCAGTTATTGCTCCACATAAACCTATTTACTTTAGTAAATGTCTCTCTGTTTAAGGGAGAGACGAAATACAAGGACTTGGGTATACTAAGGAAAAATGCAGAAGACCACCCAATGGTATTAACCACAAGGCAAACAGATTCACGTGTACATTGATAGTTCATCAGAGATATCATTCAAGAATGGTTGTTCTGGTGTCTTCATCCAGTGGCCCAATGGAATGAGTACAAAAAGTGTATTATTTTGGAATAGATCTCAAATTATATGGCTGAAATGAAAGCTATTCTCACTCTAGTGAAAGAAATAAACAGAGCAGAAATAGAGGCAGATGTTGCGGTGTTTGTTGACTTGCAGATGGCAATCCTCTGTCCTTTTGAAGAAACCAGAATGCTATAATTGATGAAGT
Organism: Chrysemys picta bellii; assembly: GCF_011386835.1. NCBI lineage: Eukaryota > Metazoa > Chordata > Testudines > Emydidae > Chrysemys > Chrysemys picta. The sequence continues at coordinate 100,733,731 of NC_088794.1, read as the reverse complement.
TCATTAGGAGGTGTGGAGGATCGGAGATAGAGGCAATGAATGGACTTTTCAGTAGAGTCCATCACACGTTGGTATGTACAGAGGTGAGGTAACTGATAAGCTGGCCAAAGTTGGAAGATTGGAAACTCAGGTAAGAATGACAATGGTCAAAGATAGTGCTGCCCAATGAAGGAAAATTTTAGTTGAAATAAATGGTTGAAGATAAAAGATTCTCTGATGGATATCAAAGCATCTCAGAAAATAACCCTGACTATTGCGAGATTGCGGACAGGGCACCCATCTCTATTGATTTTCTTACCACCCAGGGAAAGAAAATCAATAGAGATGGGACTAAAATGTACCAACTCTTCAAGTTGTGTCGGGAACAGGCTTTAATGCTTTTGACTGTAATATTGTAAGGAAAATGACGCTGTTCGGATTTGACACCTTAGATCAGACCTTTACAGAGGACCCTGCAAGAGTCTCCAAATTCATTCTTGAACTTCATGGCCTGATATGATTATTGTGAGACACCAACAACAACCTTACAGAGAACTACTCAATTATATGATGGAAAGGGGTCAAATATTGGGAGAGAGGGGTAAGGGGACACTCAAATTGAGGTTGGGTTTGCTGAGAGATGAGGAAGATGACAGTAGCAAGCGGAAAACTTTTTGTTTTATTTTTATAAATATTATACTACTAAAAAGTGTGCTTTGTCATCAGTCTGATCACCATGCTTACATATTATGTCCAGATTTCATATGTCAGCCATCTTTGTCTTTATGGGCTGTATTAGTCAGTGCAGAAACTGTCTTCTATTGGATTTGGAAAGCCCCTATCATACAGTCCCTTTATCCAGTTGCAATCTGCCCCATATTTTCTACCGTCTTTTGTTTAAATTGTAGTTATGTTTTTTAAATAAACTTAGAGGAGCTGACTAGTCTTCAACATTTTTTTAAAAAACAGACACCTATATCTAGGTGCATAAATATGTATGTAGAAGCCTAACTGTAGGCACTAGATTTTGATAATCTTGACCATGAAGTTTTTATGTTAAACCCAGAAAGTCAGGGAGTTCTGAATTAATGGTCTACCCTTAATATGCTAAATGAGTTACTGTACCTAGGCACAAATTGGTATGTAAAGATTTTTAGTCTTAACTCTGAATTTCCTTGCAGTTGTGGCTTTGTCAGACCTTTAACATTACTTTAAAGTAGGGGGTAAGGGGTTGTGGTTTAGTATAGACTAATGCACGTGGCAAGGCTTTTACATTAAGGATATTTCTTCCAGTGCATTATAGTGCAAATTATATTTTAAAACCAGCCAAACTATTGATGCTTTTATTGAATGGAATAATTTATTATACAAATATTTTAGTCTGTTGATGTTTCATCATCAAATAACAGTAAACACAATGTACATTTCCCATAAGACTGTTCTCAAGAGCCAAGTATTTATCCTTGTCTTACTCTGAAGGTAGTATTGTAATAATAATCAGCCTTAAAGCAAGACAGAGAAATATGTTTAAGGCTGAGCTTTCTAAGTACAATTATAAATAGGCTATCTGAAAAGAATCTAATTTTGCCTAGTGCTCCTATTAATGTTTTACAGAATGGTACTGAATTTTAAAATTCATTTGATTTATTTTGATTTTCTTTATACTCATTCTTTGGAGCAACCACACCAGCAATCTTACCTTGGGGGAGCCTGCTATATTATATCTTTGGTTTTCTAGACAATAGTTTTCTTTGTGTAGGATTATTTAACTTGATGGTTACTCTAATGAACTTAAATGACCTAAAATAACATGTAGTTGAAGATATATACTCTTCTTTTCTAGAAGTTAGGTCACAAATTGTATTTACAGAGCTTATTAGAGCAGTCTGTCAGCATTCTAGAACTTAGACAAATTAATTGTACAATGAATATTTGGGTAAAAACATATGTGGGAATTGGGGAAACTGCGATCTTGTCACATCAGAACTTACTTCGGTATAACTTATGTCACTCGGGTGTGAATAATGCACTTGTGGGAGGTGGAGTAAGTCTCCACCTCCCATGAGTAAGCCTGTCAGCTTTGAGCATTTTCACCAGAAGTGCTACAGCGGCACACTTCCCTCATGTTCTGACTGTTCCCCTTGTTTTGTTTGACTTTTTCTACAAATGGTCAAGGTAGTAATTTTGTTAAGTATTTTAATGTTAAAGTAATAGATGCAAAACTAATATGGAAAGTGTATAAAACATTTACTTCAAAAATAATCTTTGTCCTTCAGTAGCCTTCCAGGCTGTTGGTGCACTTGAGGTTTTAAATGAATTATTCTTCTCTGGAAGATCCCAAGACCGGACAATATTTCACTGGACTCTCCATAAAAGACATGAACAATTAAGAATACTCTCAAATAGACTTATTTTAAGCTAGCTATGTTTGGGAAAAGTTTAAAGCAGAGCATGGCTGTAATTTAGGATGCCATATTCCAGTATCTCTTCTTGGAGTTTCTCACCAATTTTCTTTGCAGAAATGCTTGATAAATGTTGTTTTGTGTAGAGTGGACAATCTGGTTTACTTGCATGCTTTTTTCTAAAAGAATTTTGTGGCCTTTTGTCTTAAATTATATGTAAGTGTTTAGTAATTTAGCTGTGCTTCACATTTCTGTTATTTCTGTTCCCACAAAGTACATTCATTTTTGCCACATATTTCCTTAGCCTTCCCCTCCCCCCTTTTTAGTTAAATACCAAAAACTGTATTAATTATAGGTTTCAAAGTAGCAGCCATGTTAGTCTGTATCCGCAAAAAGAACAGGAGTACTTGTGGCACCTTAGGCCTGGTCTACACTACGACTTTAATTCGGATTTAGCAGCCTTAATTCAAATTAACCCTGCACCCGTCCACACACAACGCCATTTAATTCGAAATAAAGGGCTCTTTAAATCGATTTCTGTACTCCACCCCGACGAGCGGAGTAGCGCCAAAATCGATTTTAGCATTTCGAATTAGGGTTAGTGTGGCCGCAATTCAATGGTATTGGCCTCCGGGAGCTATCCCACAGTGCACCATTGTGATCGCTTTGGACAGCAATCTGAACTCGGATGCACTGGCCAGGTAGACAGGAAAAGCCCCGGGAATATTTGAATTTCATTTCCTGTTTGCCCAGCGTGGAGAGCACAGGTGACCACAGGTAGCTCATCAGCACAGGTAACCATGCAGTCCGATAATCGAAAAAGAGCACCAGCATCTACCGTACGGGAGGTACTGGATCTGATCGCTATATGGGGAGAGGATTCAGTGCTAGCAGAACTTTGTTCTAAAAGACGAAATGCCAAAACTTTTGAAAAAATCTCCAAGGGCATGATGGAGAGAGGTCACAATAGGGACTCAGATCAGTGCCGCGTGAAAGTCAAGGAGCTCAGACAAGCCTATCAAAAAACAAAGGAGGCAAACGGTCGCTCCGGGTCAGAGCCGCGGACATGCCACTTCTACACCGAGCTGCATGCAATTCTAGGGGGGGCCGCCACCACTACCCCACCTGTGATCGTGGATTCCGGGTCAGGAATAGTCTCATCAGCTACACCTGAGGATTCTGCGGATGGGGAAGAGGAGGAGGAGGAGGAGGAGAAGGACGAGCTTGCATAGAGCACCCATCACTCCGTTCTCCCCAACAGCCAGGATCTTTTTCTCAGCCTGACTGAAGTACCCTCCCAACCCTCCCAAGCCAGTATCCAAGACCCTGACCCCATGGAAGGGACCTCAGGTGAGTTTACCTTTTAAAATATAAAACTTGTTTTAAAAGCAAGCATTTTTTAATGATTACTTTGCCCTGAGGACTTGGAATGCATTCGCGGCCATTTCAGCTACCGGAAAAGTCTGTTAACGTGTCGGGATGGAGCGGAAATCCTCCATGAAGCTCTCCTGGAGGTACCCCAAAAGCCTTGCCACAAGGTTTCTGGACAGTGCAGCCTTATTCCATCCTCCATGGTAGGACACTTGACCACGCCATGCTTGCAGCAAGTAATCTGGTATCCTTGCCTGACAAAGCCTGGCAGCATATGATCCCGGTGTTTGCTGGCATTCAAGCAACATCCGTTCTTTATCTTGCTGTGTAATCCTGAGGACAGTGATATCGCTCATGGTAACCTGGTTGAAATACGGGAACTTAAGGGGACAGAGGTGGCCGTTCCTACTGGGCTGTTTGCCTGTGGCTAAAAATAAATCCTTCCCTGCAGTTAGCCAAGCGCAGGGGGGGAAATTGGCCCTGAGCTTTTCACGTTTGGCTAGCAGGGATCTTCCCTGTTACCAGCCACGCGGTGGGGGGAGGGGTACAGCGATCATCCCAGAGAATTCATGGCGGGAGGGTGGAGCGGGGGGTTAGTTTGGTTCCTGCAGGGATCTTCCCTGATACCAGCCACGCGGTGGGGGGAGGGATAAAGCGATCATCCAGAGAATTGGATGGGGGGGGTGGTTAGTTTGTTTTCTGCTGCTGCTGAATGTTAACAGGAAAACCGCAGCACTCAACGGGCTTTGCTTGGTATGTGGGAAAGGAGGGCGCAGAAGCCGAAAGACAATGGCTTACCATGGCCGCATGCAAGCCGAATTCTGTTGCCCGGACCTGTGATCTCTAGCAGCAAAGCCACAGGCACTCAGTGTTAAGAGGCAAAATGCGACCTTGCACAGAAATCACAGGTGCTATGTAATGTGAATAGTGTTGGTCACCGTGAAAGAGTATAAGCATTGTTCTGCAAAATGTATCTTTTTAAAAAATTCTCTCTTTTTTCCCCTCCCTACAGCAGCTGCAAATTCTTCAAGCCTCCCTCCTCCGTCCCGAAGGCTATCACAGATAAGGCGTCGGAAAAAGAAGACGCGAGACGAGTTGTTTGCAGAAATCATGGAATCCACCCGCAGTGACAGAGCTCATCTGAATGAGTGGAAGGACATGGTTTCAAAGTATAAGAAAGAAGCCAGTGAACGTGAGGACAGGAGGGACCAACGTGAGGAGAGGAGAGATGCTCGAGATGAGAGGTGGCGGCAGGAAGATCAGAGGAGGCAGGATGCAACGCTGGGGCTGCTGCGTGAGCAAACAGACATGCTCCGGCGTCTGGTGGAGCTTCAGGAACGGCTGCAGGAAAACAGAGTGCCGCTACAGCCCCTGTATAACCCCCCTCCACATGTTCCATATCCTCCTCACCCAGACGTGTAAGAACGCGGGGCGGGGGGGCTCTGTACACCTTCCCATTCCACCCCAGTGGACAGCCCAAGCAAAAGGCTGTCATTTTTTTAACCTTTTTTTAGTGGCCTTTTCCTTCCCACCGATCCTCCTCCCAAACCCCACCCGGGTTCCCTCCCTCTTTTTATAATCTATTAATAAAGAATAAATGATTTTTAAACGATAGTGACTTTATTTGGTTTGAAAGCAAGCTGGGGGAAGGGGGAGGGTGGGTTCCTTACAGAGAATGAGTCAATAAAGGGGGCGGGTTTTCATGAAGGAGAAACAAACAGATATTTCACACTGTAGCCTGGCCAGTCATGAAACTGGTTTTCAAAGCTTCTCTGATGCACAGCGCTTCCTGGTGTGCTCTTCTAATCGCCCTGGTGTCTAGCTGCGCGTAATCAGCAGCCAGGCGATTTGCCTCAGCCTCCCACCCCGCCATAAAAGTCTCCCCCTTACTTTCACAGAGATTGTGGAGCACGCAGCAAGCAGAAATAACAATGGGGAGATTGGTTTGGCTGAGGTCTGAGCGAGTCAATAATGATCGCCAGCGACCTTTTAAACGGCCAAATGCACATTCTACCACCATTCTGCACTTGCTCAGTAGTTGAACAGCTCCTGACTCCTGTCCAGGCTGCCTGTGTATGGCTTCATGAGCCATGGCATTAAGGGGTAGGCTGGGTCCTCAAGAATAACTATTGGCATTTCAACATCCCCAACGGTTATTTTCTGGTCCGGAAAGTAAGTCCCTTGCTGCAGCCCTTTAAACAGAGTAGTGTTCCTGAAGACACGAGCGTCATGAACCCTTCCCGGCCAGCCCACGTTGATGTTGGTGAAACGTCCCTTGTGATCCACAAGTGCTTGCAGCACCATTGAAAAGTACCCCTTGCGGTTTATGTACTGGGTACTCTGGTGCTCCAGTGCCAAGATAGGGATATGGGTTCCATCTATCGCCCCACCACAGTTAGGGAATCCCATTGTAGCAAAGCCATCCACTATGGCCTGCACATTTCCCAGAATCACTACCTTTCGTAGCAGCACCTGAGTGATTGCTTTGGCTACTTGCATCACAGCAGCCCCCCACAGTAGATTTGCCCACTCCAAATTGATTCCCGACTGACCGGTAGCTGTCTGGCGTTGCAAGCTTCCACAGGGCTATCGCCACGCGCTTCTCAACTGTGATGGCTGCTCTCATCTTGGTATTCTGGTGTTTCAGGGCAGAGGACAGCAAGTCACAAAGTTCCATGAAAGTGCCCTTACGCATGCAAAAGTTCCGCAGCCACTGGGAATCATCCCACACCTGCAACACTATGCGGTCCCACCAGTCTGTGCTTGTTTCCCTTGCCCAGAATCAGCGTTCCATGGATAGAACCTGCCCCATTAACAACATGATCTCCAAAGCACCGGGGCCCGCAGTTTGACAGAATTCTGTGTCCGTGTCCGTGTCCATGTCCTCATCACGCTTGTCGCTGCGCTGCCGCCGCCGCTGCCTCCTCACCTCGTTTTTCTGGTCCTGGCTCAGCATAAACACCACTAGAACGCGTGAGGTGTTTACAATGTTCATGACTGCTGTCTTGAGCTGAGCGGGCTCCATGCTTGCCGTGGTATGGAGTCTGCAGTGTTCACCCAGGAAAAAAGGCGCGAAATGGTTGTCTGCCGTCCGTTGCTTTCATTCAGGGAGGGAGGGAGGGGTGAGGCTGTACCCAGAACCACCTGCGACAATGTTTTTTGTCCCATCAGGCACTGGGATCTCAACCCAGAATTCCAATGGGCGCGGGAGACTGCGGGAACTATGGGATAGCTATGGGATAGCTACCCACAGTGCAACACTCCAGAAATCGACGCTAGCCCCGGTACTTGGACTCATACCGCCGAATTAATGTGCTTAGTGTGGCCGCATACATTCGACTTTATACAATCTGTTTCCCAAATTCGAATTATATAAATTCGGATTAATCCCGTAGTGTAGACATACCCTTAGAGGCTAACAAATTTATTTCAGCATAAGCTTTCGTGGGCTACAGCTCACTTCTTCAGATGCATAGAGTGAAACACACAGACAGAAGATATTTATACATACAGAGAACATGAAAAGGTGGAAGCATTTCTCTGTATGTATAAATATCTTCTGTCTGTGAGTTTCACTCTATGCATCTGAAGAAGTGAGCTGTAGCCCATGAAAGCTTATGCTGAAATGAATCTGTTAGTCTCTAAGGTGCCACAAGTACTCCTGGTCTTATATTAATTATATTGAAGGGATTTTTGCTAGGAGTAGACTAAACTACAGTAGCTGCATGCATCTCTTTCTGTGCAACTTGGGTGTCAACTAGTGATACTGAATGACTTCACCTCCAAAGTAAAAATGTATGTCATGTAAGGAAGTGGTAGATATTTTTTGTGTATTTTATTCGTTCTTTTTCTGAAATAAGCATCTTCTGTTTCCCCATCATGTTAGATGGTGGACTCTCAGATTAGTAGAGTGATTAAGATACACATCTCTATCTAATCTACCTGCGTAGGCATTTCTGAAGTATCCATCATTGTGTTATACAGCTGCTAAGTACAAAATTAAGAACTTTACTAAAATGTGTGCATAAACATCTCCACTCACTGCTACTGTTAGATTCAGTATGCTTTGTTTGCATTTTGTTTTATCTTTACTTTAACCTCTGTTTGTAAGAAATTATGGCTGGTTACCATTCAGACCTTATTACTGCGGTAAATGGCAAGTCTTGCATCATGCTCTGTAAACAGTCAGCCTAGCCATCATTCTGATCTCTTACAGAAAGGTGTTCCATTGCCAAGGACTTCCCACTGAGAACTCTGCTTTTATCTATGACTAGATTCGCCTTGGACTTTGCCCACGTTGCATGCAGCTGTCTTAGTGGGTCTTGGATGGAGAAAGGATCTCTTAACGGGGCACTAGCCTGTTATGGGCCTTAAACATTAAGACCGAGACCTTGAAGAGGATCCAGAGTTGAAAAGGGAGCCAATGGAATAGTGTAGTACCAGAGTGGCTTGCTGTCAACAATATTTCTTGCTTAAAAGGCAGGGTGAACATCTTACTATGTGATTCTTAATTACCGTAATCAGTTTCTGAGTTTAGTGATTATTCATACTCTGGTTCTAACTGTGTTTAATGGAAAGTTGACCGCTTTACCCAATATCTTGTCATGATTGGGGTTTAAGCAAAAGTGATCCCAGTGAGATTCAACCAAAAGAAAACTTGAGGTTATGCTGCTAGATTGGGGAAAACAACCAGAGGAGTTGGCAAAGCTGATAAATACTTCCTTAACTGGAAGTTTGCTCATCTTTTGATATTGAAGTTTGTAGTCTGGGGATCCTCAGCCACGTCTGGATTTCCACATGGGGGTCAAGTGCTTTTTATCGTTTATGATTGATCATGGGGCTATGATATAAATGACAAAAAGGCCTGGATCAAGATTGGATTACTTTAATGCTTTGTATGTGCAGCTACTCCTTAAAAAGCATTTGTAGATTTCAGCTGAAGTAAAATATGACAACATCTTTGAAGGGGTTTTCTCACATTACACTAGTGTTCAGTAATCTGCACTATCTTCCAGTTCATTTCCTAGTGCAATTGAAAGTGTTGCTTTGAATTTATGAAGCTTTTAATGAGGTGGAGCACTTGGTACCTCAGATTGCCTCTCTCCCCTTTGACCATCTCTCAGATACAAAGCCAGGTGATATCTGAAGCATTCAAGCTAAATCTCCTTTAATCTCAGGGGGCAGGGTGTTCTCAGTGGTAGGTCTTCGGTGATGGAATTTGCTTCACTCATCAGTTCAAAAGATCATGAGTCTGTTGACTTTCTGGTCACACTGCAATGCCCATTTCTCTCCCAGAATTTTTCCAAAGTTAGAAGGACTGATGAGAGATTATGTGGCTGTAGGAGTTTGGAAGGAGAGGGCAAATTGGAGAGAGTGTAGATATTAGTTTTTTTTAACTTGGCCCTAGATGTTGTAGAAGGTCTTTGATAAAAAATGGGAGTGAGTATAGCTATTTATTCAGATTTATTTAAATCTGAATAAATAATAAACTCTGTCCATAAACTCAGTACTGTATGATTCTGGTTCAAGCTGTTCAGTAGAGTTGTAAATTCCTTTTAATAATCTTAGATTCTTTGTTCTCATCTTCCATAATCTTTAGTACTTTTCTGGTGTTTCATTTTCTAAATATGCATCATCATGTACAGATATTTGTCATTGTATGTAACTGAAGACAAATGTTTGTACATGGATTTGAAGTATCCATTGTTCACCATGATGTTGATGACTCTTATAGTTTGAAAAAGTATGATGTATTGAGATTTTAATTTATTGCATTTAGAAATAGCCAAGAAATCAAAACAAATGTGATTATTTATTATTATTATTAAGTTTGCACTTATATCAGAGTAGGACTTTAATGGAACCTTTTATGTGTTGCAGTTTATTTCTGAATGATGTACAAACGTCAGGATAGTGATTAACAACAACAACAAAAACCCATATCCCATCAAAGCAGCATCTTGCTCCAGTCCTAGATAAAATAATGTATTTTAATTCCTGAGTTTTAGATACTACAAATAACAAATGTTCTATCAGTAGTCATGGTTGCCAGAACTAATTGATATAAACAAGTCACAGGCAATGTTTCCCTACTGTCGTCATATTTGATTACAAGATAGGCATTTATTTGGTTTTGTTTATTATGTATTAACACAGTAACATTCAACTCAAATATAGAATCTGATTTTAAGTGAAATACAGTTTTTCCTCTAACCAATACTTTACACAGTCTTGCAATTCCTGAAGTACAGGAACAAGATATTGTCCATATACTCATTTATCCACAAGCATCCCTGGACAAAGGTTTCAAATATCTCAGCTTTTGTCCATCTATTTTAATATAGTCATGACAGAGACTCCTGTGCACTTTAAATAGATATGTAACCAACCAGCTCCCTTTGTAAGAGTGATGACATGTTAATACCCATATTACCTCACAAGATATCAGAAATGTCTCAGTCATTTCACTTCATTTGAGCCAAAAAGCATCCAAAAATCCATCAAGACACTTGGGTATAAGTATTAAAAAAAAATTCACTGCATTCAGTAGCACAAAGCTCTTTAAAGTCAGATTTCCATAAATTTGCACAGAATGAAATACTAGCAGCATTAATCAAATAAGAGCAAATAAGTACATTAAAGGGGAAACATCACTTAAGCAAATAGAAACTGCTCCATCTGGTTTATAATATCTCGTGTGTATTCCTACTTGAAGTTGATTTTTTTAATTAAAAAATGGTTCAAAGGTGCCTACAAGCAACAAAAATTATAAAGGAATTTTTAATTCCTAGTTTTGCTGCTTCAGCTAGAATTATAGCTCTCTTAATCTCTTGAATTTACCATTTTTCTGTTGTTGCCATAGTGAAATCAAGTAGTTCAGGCAATGATGTTTTCTTTCTTCCATTTGAACTTAACTAAAATAATGCCTACTCTATTAGAAATGCTTTAAAAATATCTTTTTAAAATCTTTATGTGGATTTTAGCACTTTTGGAGGCTCTGAGATTGGCAGGCCTGTAAAATGAAAGTCCTATTTATCCACAGAACAAGTGCAACATGTATAGTAGCAATATAAGCTTCTCCAGACCAGACCATCTTTATGCTTCTGACCTGGAAGAGCCATATCTAAGAAGGAGGAGGTTTTTCATTTGTGTTCAGTCTTTCTGCTAGTGTTTTTTGTGAGTTTTGGAGAATTGCTAGTATAGTTTCTATTTTTAAGAAAGGGGAAAAGAAGTTATTCAGGAAACTATGTTAGTTTGACCTCAATTGTATGCAGTCTTGGATCAAATTTTGAAAGAGAAAGTAGTTAACGACTTATTGGTGAATGGTAATTGGGATAAAATACAACTTTATTTTACAAAAGGTAGATTGTGCCGGGCCAACCTGATTGCCTTCTTTGAGAAGATAACTGATTTTTTTAGGTAAAGGAAAATGCAGTAGATCTAATCTACATGGATTTCAGTAAGGCATTTGATACCGTTCCACATGGGAAATTATTAGTTAAATTGGAGAAGATAAGCATTAATATGAGAATTGAAAGGTGGATAAAAAATTGGTTAAAGGGACAATGGGTGATACTGAAAGGTGAACTGTCAGGCTGGAGGAAGGTTACTACTGGAGTTCCTCAGGGTTCAGTCTTGGGACCAATCTTATTTAACATTTTTATTACTGACCTTGGAACAAAAAGTGAGTGTGTGCTAATAAAATTTGTGGATGACAGAAAGTTGGGAGTTATAGCCAATACAGAGGACCGGAATATTATATGAAGATCAGGATGACCTTGTCAATTGGAGTAATAGAAATGGGGATGAAATTTAATAGTGCAAAGTGCAAGATCATGCATTTAGGGACTAACAACAAGAATTTTTGCTATAAGCTTTGGATGTATCAGGTGGAAGTGACAGAGGAGTAGGAGAAAGACCTTGGTGTATTGGTTGATCTCAGGATGATATGAGCTATCAATGTGATGTGGCCCTGAAAAAGGCTATTGCAGTCCTAGGATGCATCAGGCGAGGTATTTCCAGTAGAGACAGGGAAGTGTAAGTACCATTACACAAGGTGAGACCTCATCTGGAATACTGTGTGCAATTCTGGTCTCCCATGTTTAAGAAAGACTAATTCAAACTGGAAGAGGTGCAGAGAAGGGCTACTAGAATGATCCAAGGATTGGAAAACGAAATCATTTCATGTGATCACTGGTCAGGCAACTGAGCAGCCACATGATGGTAATAGCTTTCAGTCACTACTGACCTGTAGGGAATTCCTACGAGTGATTTTTGTAATGAAAAGTTTTGTATCTCATTACAGTACCTATCTCCTGATTCAGCTAGTTCTCCATGATTGCTATTCTAATCTTGATTATGTACTGGATTATAGTAATAAATAATATTTAACAGTTCTGTAGCACTCTGTTGTGCAGAAGCCTGTATTCTAAGCTATGCAGCGTAACAAAAGTCCAACTGAAATCATTTTTTTAAAGTAAGGAAAAGTTAAAGTAGTACTGATACAAACCTGATTAAATGTTAAAGAAAACCGTGATAAAGGGTCTTCAAGACTGCTGGTAAAGTCAGAGGATAATATGAAAATAAGCTGAAAGAGCCTTGAAATGTAAAGAAATGTTTATAGTTCAAATCACCAAACTGTTTTAAACTGGCTAATTTTAATGGCTTGAGGTTGTCACCCCTATTTGGACATTGCTTATCTAGAGAATTCACTGAAGGGGATAGTAAGATAGCAGAACAGAGAACTAGAAGGAAGTGAACTTTATCATCACCCACACGCACACACCCATCATTAAGGAACCCTGGGGTCTACCATAACACCACTGGGCCTTTATTATTCTGATCCTGAAAGATGACCTGCCCAGACGCAATTGTGAAAGAGAACCAGATGACATACCCATCTCCGTTGTCTTTGGCTAAATCCTGACCACCTGAGATTCCTATTGTCACCCACCTCCCTCAGGTCATTTTTTCTTCCCCACCTTATTTCTCCTCTATCCTATTTTTCTCTTTTTGCCTTCTGCCTAATAAGAGTCTCACTTAGGTAGCCAAGATAACTACTTTTGCAACAGAGCTGTAAGCCTGTGGTTAGAAAGGCTAGCTAGAAGTAATGCCTTAAATATTCTCTGCCCTCTACACTGTCTTCCCATATTCAAATCACAGTCAAGGTCTCTGTCCTTATCTTCATGACACCCAATGGTATTGGTCCAGGATATCTAAAATATCACCTGAAATGCCAAAATAAGGACCATGGTCAACATTTCCACTACTTAAGCACAATAGAGATGTCCACAATCAGGACAAAGCTTGTTTGTGCAGGAGACAGAGCAGTCTGTGTCTCACCACTTTCCCTACCCACAAAGACTGAAACTAACTCCCACAGAATCTAAGAACTACATCAAACATCACCACTTTCCCACCTGTTAGGTTGCAAGCTAGAGTAAACATCAGAGACAGAAGCTGCATTTTTTATATATTTCCTATTCTTTTTTCTCCATTTTTGTGTATTTCTTTTTTTTTTATAAAGGGGAACAGGATGGGATCAGCAGTGCAAGACCATGTAAATTAACTTTTTCTCCTTTCTTCAAAAAGAACAATTAATGCCATCTTAAAAGTCTGTCAAGCAGGGGTTTTCCCCTATAAATGACTCTTTGCAGCTAAATGGAAAGGGAATAAGAGAAATTGTTAAAATGAAAGCTTTACTTAATACTTTAAGTTTTGATGCTTTAATTGCATTTCTTCTTTTTACTGTGTGCTTAATAGAACATTTAAAATATTTTTAATGGTGGTTGTTACCATGGGAGTTAGCCAGCAAAACCCTGAGCCACAAATAACTTTAATGTTGTAACAGTAAACAAGGGTTTTATTAACATCTTAACTAGTAGTGGGCCTGAGACGCATCCCTCTAAACTTTGAAATAATGCATAGTATCTCAAAATTTGAGTAATCTGTTAATAATAATTTGCACTTCACTACAAGGATTGCATTTTAAGATAAGGGCCTCTGAATCACAGAAACAATAACCCTCACAATATCCCTGTGAATTAGGTAATAACTCATTTTACATATGGGTAAACTGAGGCATAAATAGATTAAGTGATTTACATAAGATCATGCAGCAATTAAATAGTTTTGAATCCAGTTACCCCTCTGCTATCATATCTAGACACACTCTGCTCTTCTAATTACTCCAGAAAAGGTATTTCGAGTAATGTGATTTTACCATGTTGCAAACTGTTGGGTCAATTCTAGTCTCAGACCTGGAATATGACATGTCACTGCTAATCTTGACAAATCTGCTATTCCATTTAGATCCTCCTCACAAGTAGTGGTGTTTTTTTCCCAAGCTAACCACATAAACCAATATCTCCTGCATATCTCTAGTTTGAAAACTTTATTTTAACACTGTGCTAACAAACTAGTCCAGTATGGTACAAGCCCAAAGAGGTAAAATAAAATAATTTGTGATTTATTTATTTTTTGGACTGGTAACTTTACTCCACTGAAAAAGATGATTAATCTGCAAATAAGCCTAAATAGCATTATAAATTTGTCAGAAGAGGAGCTATGTTGTAAGTCCACATAAAATGTTTTTATTTATGTTTTGAGGCCCAGGAGAGTTTTTAGTGATAAGGAGTATCAGCAACAATAACTCTCATGTGACTCAGTGGTGTTCTTCTTTTCTGAATAAAAGGTAGAAATTGATACAATTTTCCATCTTAAGTGCAGGGGGGGGAAACGACTGACAGGTTAGGATTGTGCTGTGTAGGGCAGTGTTTCTCAACGTGGGTGTCGTGGGAAGGGTTAGGGTGATCACAAGTACACGGCCAGCATTAGGGGGTGACAAGCAGGGAGTTGCCTGGGGTCCTACCCCACTGGGGGCCTTTGAAGCTAAAGGATGGGGGGGGGCTGAAGTATGTAACTTAGCTTGGCATGGGGCCCAGGGCAGTTGTCCTGCTTGCCACTCCCTAACACTGGCCCTGAGTATTCATAATTTACTTAATGGTATTTGAGGTAGAGGGTCACAATTTTTTCAAGTCTTAGTGAGGGGATTACTTTTTTTTTTTTTTTTTTTTTTTAAGTCCAAAGAGGGTCACCAGCACAAAAAGGTTGGGAAACACTGGTGTAGAGTATTACGTATCAAACAGGAGACAGACTGGAGGGTCCCAGGCACTGGAGGTGACACATTCAGAATGAAATGGGAGAATGCCAGACACAGCAGAAGTCTGCCAACAGATTCCAAAGGAAGCAAAGATATCCGACACGGAAGAAGGCATTTGCTTCCCTTCTGGATGGATGTGTGGTGCCACAGTAATGGGCAGCACCATTGGAGAACAGATGAGGCAAACAGGTGAAGATGATAACGATTGGTTTTCCCTTCTTGCATGAGTTTAAGTTACCTGTGTGGCTCATGCTTATGCACAATTCTGTGTTTAAGTGTAAAATAGTTCTGCCTGTCAGTTATGTGCAATAGTATATTTGGCAGTTAAACTGCTAAGGAACATAGTGTGAAGTTGCTCAGCATGATTTGCTATCCAGTCTTGGACTAATTCTATGATTTGGGAAGTTGGAAGCACAAAGGAGCTGTGTTCCATTTGTTAGTTCATCTGTTCTATTGTTTGTTTTATTGTATATTCATGTGTAAGGATTCTAAATTTTATCTATCTATATATATTTAATATAAAATATCTTGGAATATCCTCTTCAGTGCTGATTCTGGGAACTACACTCGGCAAGTTGGGTATTTACTCATATAATGCATTCATCCATTGAAATGTTTTGCTATCATAATTTGCTGATCAACTTTTCAGATTAGCAGCATAATTTCACAACATTTTTTTTAAATAAACCGTGGGGTAAGCAGTTCAAAATATCCTGTTAAATACAGTTTACTACTCTGGCAGGGACCGAAGCCTGATCAACAGCTGTATAAAAAGAAAGGGATTTCTGCAAACACAAGGCACTCACAGATTATTCAGATATCATCTTGCACTGGCTTTAGGACAGCCTGTTAGTTCAAGGCCTAAAAATAAACCAGTATTAATCACCTAATGGCAACGTGAGTTGATCAGCACTTTTGGCTGCCTGGATCTAAGTCTAACCTTATTTCAATACCTTGCTCATGTTTTCTGTCACCCAGAATAAGAGGCAGTTTGCAGGTAGGCATTCCTTTAAAAGAAGAGTGTTACAAGCATAACCAAAGGTTTAAAATAACTTCTCTCGATGCAGATATATAGCTTAAAACTTGTAGAAATCAAACAATAGTGAGCTCGGTCTGCAGTCATTGCATTGCAACTAATAAACATTAAGGTTTCTCAGTGAAACTACAGAATAAGTAAGAGCCTCAAAAAACATTGTTTTATTGTGTGGGTTTTAATCAGAAAGTAGAAATTTGGCAGGATCTTAGTCTTCCCCAAATGTGTTTACTTTGGCATTGGCGCCTTCAAAAATAAATATAATAATTGTATAACTCAGTGAGTAACCCTTAGTCGCCTTCTCAAAGGACAATAACTAAATAACTCTTGCAGAGCCTAACTTGGAGTGGTAAAATGGATGGCAAGCATGTGATAGGTCACATGACTTGTAATTAAATGATGGGTGGCAGGAAGGAAAAGTACTGCTGCTTTGGATGGGTTTATGTTTTGTAAGTCCCATGTTACTGTGTTTTCAAATGTATAGTGAGGAAATGCAGAACCCTGGAAGACATATTTCAGTGTGAAGTCCCTTTTAGACTGCAATCTAAATAAATAAACATGACAGAATAATATAAAATATGCACACACACTACTGAAAGCTCTCAGAATTTTTTGGAAGTCATTTTAGAAAGTTTTCTGATAGTTCTGTGCAACTAGTTACATCTCTTTTACTGCTTTAGGTTGTTTAGGAACGGTGCCCTGAGCTGACAAGGATACACAGTACATCACATTTCTCTTTTAGAGAATCATAGACTTCAGGGTCAGAAGGGACCATTATGATCGTCTAGTCTGACCTCCTGCACAACGCAGGCCACAGAATCTCGCCCACCCACTCCCGTAACAAACCCCTAACTTATGTCTCAGCTATTGAAGTCCTCAAATCATGGTTTAAAGACTTCAAGGTGCAGAGAATCCTCCAGCAAGTGACCCATGCCCCACTCTGCAGACGAAAGCGAAACCCCCCAGGGCCTCTACCAATCTGCCCTGGAGGAAAATTCCTTCCCGACCCCAAATATGGTGATCAGCTAAACCTTAAGCATGTGGGCAAGACTCACCAGCCAGACACCCAGGAAAGAATTCTCTGTAGTAACTCAGATCCCACCCCATCTAAAATCCCATCACAGGCCATTGGGCATATTTACCGCTAATAGTCAAAGATCAATTAATTGCCATACCATCTCTTCCATAAACTTATCAAGCTTAGTCTTGAAGCCAGATAGGTCTTTTGCCCCCACTGCTCCCCTTGGAAGGCTGTTCCGGATCTTCACTCCTCTGATGGTTAGAAACCTTCGTCCAAGTCTAAACTTCCTGATGGCCAGTTTATATCCATTTGTCTTGTGTCCGCATTGGTACTTAGCTTAAATAATTCCTCTCCTTCCCTGGTATTTATCCCTCTGATATATTTATAGAGAGCAATCATATCTCCCCTCAGGCTTCTTTTGATTAGGCTAAACAAGCCAAGCTCTTTGAGTCTCCTTTCATAAGACGTGTTTTCCATTCCTCGGATCATCCTAGTAGCCCTTCTCTGTACCTGTTCCAGTTTGAATTCATCCTTTTTTAACATGGGATACCAGAACTGCACACAGTATTCCAGATGAGGTCTCACCAGTGCCTTGTATAACGGTACTAACACCTCCTTATCTCTACTGGAAATACCTCACCTGATGCATCCCAAGACCGCATTAGCTTTTTTCACGGCCATATCATATTGGCGACTCATAGTCATCCTGTGATCAACCAGTACTCCGAGGTCCTTCATCTCCTCTGTTACTTCCAACTGTTGTGTACCCAGCTTATAACAAAAATTCTTGTTATTAATCCCTAAATGCATGACCTTGCACTTTTCACTATTAAATTTCATCCTATTACTATTATTCCAGTTTACAAAGTCATCCAGATCTTCCAGTATGATATCCCGGTCCTTCTCTGTATTGGCAATACCTTCTAGCTTTGTGTCATCCGCAAACTTTATTAGCACATTCCCACTTTTTGTGCCAAGGTCAGTAATAAAAAGATTAAATAAGATTGGTCCCAAAACCGATCCCTGAGGAACTCCACTAGTAACCTCCCTCCAGCCTGACAGTTCACCTTTCAGTATGACCCATTGTAGTCTCCCCTTTAACCAGTTCCTTATCCACCTTTCAATTTTCATATTGATCCCCATCTTTTCCAATTTAACTAATAATTCCCTATGTGGACCCATATCAAATGCCTTACTGAAACTGAGATAATTAGATCCACGGCATTTCCTTTGACTAAAAAATCTGTTACCTTCTCAAAGAAGGAGATCAGGTTGGTTTGGCATGTTGTATTTTTTCCCAATTACCATTGACCTCAATGTCCTTAACTACTTTTTCCTTCAAAAATTTTTCCAAGACCTTGCATACATCAGATGTCAAACTAACAGACTAACGGATCACTTTTTTTTCCTTTTTTAAAAATAGGAACTATGTTAGCAATTCTCCAGTCATATGGTACAACCCCTGAGTTTACAGATGCATTAAAAATTCTTGCTAATGGGCTTGCAATTTCATGTGCCAGTTCCTTTAATATTCTTGGATTAAGATTATCTAGGCCCTCCGATTTTAGTCCTATTAAACTGTTCAAGTTTGGTTTTAACCTCGGATGTAGTAATATCTACCTCCATATCCTCATTCCCATTTGTCATCCTACCATTATCCCTAAGCTCCTCATTAGCCTCATTAACGACTGAGGCAAAGTATTTGTTTAGATATTGGGCCATACCTAGATTATCCTTAACCTCCACTCCATACTCAGTGTTTAGCGGTCCCACTTCTTTCTTTATTTTCTTCTTAGTTATATGGCTATAGAACCTTTTACTATTGGTTTTAATGCCCTTTGCAAGGTCCAACTCTACATGGCTTTTGGCCTTCCTCACTTTATCCCTACATGTTCTGACCTCAATCAGGTAGCTTTCCTTGCTGATCCCTCCCATCTTCCACTCCTTGTAGGCTTTCTGCTTTTTCTTAATCACCTCTCTGAGATGCTTGCTCATCCAGCTTGGTCTACAACTCCTGCCTATGAATTTTTTCCCCTTTCTTGGGATGCAGGCTTCTGATAGTTTCTGCAACTTTGACTTGAAGTAATTCCAGGCCTCCTCTGCCTTTAGATCCACAAGTTCTTCAGTCCAATCCACTTCCCTAACTAATTTCCTTAATTTTTAAGTTAGCCCTTTTGAAATCAAAAACCCTAGTCACAGATCTGTTTTTGTTTATCCTTCCATTTAGTTTGAACTGAATTAGCTCATGATCGCTCGAACCAAGGGTGTCCCCTACAACCATTTCTTCTATTAGGACATCACTACTCACCAAAACCAAATCTAAAATGGCATCCCCTCTTGTTGGCTCAGCAACTACTTGGTGAAGGCATCCATCAGCTATCACATCCAGGAAAATCTGAGCCCTATTATTATTACTAGCACTTGTCCTCCAGTCTATATCTGGGCAGTTAAAGCCTCCCATGATCACACAATTCCCATTAGTATTTACTTCATTAAAAACATTGAAGAGGTCTCTATCCAAATCAGATCCCGGTGGTCTATAGCACAGCCCAAGCACTATCCCATAAAAATTGGTCCTGCTAGTGAAGACCGGGGACTAGACTTGATGACCTTTTAAGATCCCTTTCAGTTCTATGAGATAGGTATATCTCCATATATTATTTATATTATTATTATTATTTCTTACTTCGTTTTCTCAATGTTAAAATCCAGCGTGGAGATTACCATCTCCCCCAAATTCCTAGTTTAAAGATCTTTTAATCAGTTGTGCCAGCCTCCATACTAGAAGTCTATTTCCTGCCCTACTCAGGTGAAGTCCATCCCGAGTGTCCATTAATGCCTCCCAGTGGCCATACATCCCAAAGCCCTCCTTATAGCACCACTGCCTGAGCCATCTGTTGATCATCATAATCTTGTCACACCCTTTGTTGCCCTTCTCTAGGAACAGGCAGAATCCCACATCAAATTTCTTAAGCGTCTTCCCCAGCCTGGCATAGTCTTCCTTGATACATTCCAGCGAGAATCTAGCCTTATCATTTGTTCCCACATGAAGGACAATCAGTGGATTCTTTCCCGCTCCCATTAGGATTCTCTTCAGCGTCAGGTCCACAACCTATATCTTAGCACCCGACAGACAGCACACCCTTCTGTTCTCTGGATCAGCTCTGGTTACAGGCCTGTCTGTTCTTCTCAGTAAGGAGTCCCCAATCATGTAGACCTGCCTTTTCCTGGTGATGGGTGTGTTTCTCCGGTCTATCCCCTGTTCTCTCTGGCTGCAAGTCCTCTCGATTCCTATTCTCCCTTGCAATCCTCTGCAACCCATCCTGTATCCTCCTGGACTCGTATTTGGTGTTATCTCCATTGACTCTTCCCCTCTTCCTATAGGACTCGCTGCTCTTCTCTTCTTCCTTGCCTCTCACCTTCAGCGACCACCTGCTGTGCCCCTTCTTCATTTTCCAACTCCGCAAACCTGTTCCTGAGCTCTATTTCTCCTTCACTAGCCCGTCTTTTCCTCTGCCTGATTCTCTTAGTCACATGCTTCCACTGTTCACTTTCCTCACCCAGCAGTCTCCCCTCAGAGTTCTTTGGTCCTGCTTCCATCTGCAAGTCTGAGCTTTTCCCTTCAGCCTCCTCATGCGTTTGCTCCATCATCTGCTCGAACCCCCTTCTAAACTCAACCAGAGTTTCCACCTGCATCTCCAATCCTCGGAGCTTTTCTTCTATCAGCTCTATCAGGCAGCACTTCATGCAGATGAAACTCTTTTCAGGTACCCCCTTCAGTATCATGTACATACCACAGCTTCCACATCCAGTCATCTTCATTGTGTCTTTTAGGGAGTTTTCACTTAAACCTGAATCCAGTTGTCTAGGTGGATAAAGTCCTTGGAGTGTGCTTGCCTCTTCTTTGGGGCACCCTTTTTACCTCTAAGCCTTAACGCCTAACTGGTCATTAGAACTGACTAACTTGCAGGAGAGCAGAAATAATTAGCATCCTCCAAAATGAGTATGATTGGTGATGCATAATCCATCAAAGGCAGTGGAATGGCCAGAATCAAGCAGTTAGACACAAGCACAATAAGAATCATTACCTTTACTGGCCCACTTGCTCCCAAATGTTTTCTTTTAAACCTCATTTAATTACCCAGAAATATGTTGGTACCATCTTACATTCTCATCACCTAAGTTCCAGTACTGCAAAAAGTTTAGTAGAGGCACAGGGGGCCATTCACACAAATCTCCTTACAGGATCAAGGTCCAAGTGTCTTAGGCCTCAAGTACTGTACATAACGTTGAAGTCAGTGGGACTTCAGCACAAGCTTTACTGAATCAAGCCCTTAATGAGCAAAATCACACACAGTGATCAGTGTCTCAAAGATTTTTCAAGAATAAAATTGTCTTTTTGAGTAAAATTTAGGTTATGACATGAACCAACGTAAGCCAGAGAAATTAAAAGTTCAGTCAAGACAATTTTTTCTTAACACTCACTGTCCTTGAGCAACATGCTTTTTCTTTCTCACTCACTGTGTCAGCCTTCACTTAAAAAGCCTTGATCCTTGAAAATCTGTGTAACCTTAATATTATTTAATCATAGCTTTTGAAAGTTAATTTCCATGAGAACTATTTAAAAAAAATTCTGTCACTGAAGATTATAAAAAATCCTTTTATTTGCCTGAGAGAACAGTTCTCAGATTTGTACGAATTCCATAGGTGAATAATGTATTTTGACAGTTTGTTTATTAAAAATGCATTTAGCAGCCAAAAGTTAAATTGTCTTTATAATATTTTTTAATGACGGTGACTTACACAATATCAGTCCATTCTATCAATATGTATTTATGATTTGTGCTATGCACATTTTAAAATGTCTTTTTAACATATTTCCTGATATCCACATAAATATCACATGGCTTATTTTTATTTCTCCAAATGCCTAAAGCATTTAAATCATATTGTAAGTTTGATTAAATGTGGCCAACAAAAATGCTGCATTTTGACTGATGCCTTAACAGCCTTATCACGCAGCTAAAAGGCTGATAATGTAAACAAAAGTTCATTAAAATGTAATAGTATTCAACAGAGGCGTGACTACAGGGACACTGAGGACTCCTATTAGTTTCCAGCCACCTTCCTTCCCCGGATAGCCCCGACATTCCACACTCCCATAGTCTATTGCCTCAGTGTCCGGTACTCATTGGAGATTTCTGCACCCTTGTCAGTCCAAAGGAATTTTCATTTCTGAGTTATAACCTCCTTGAAAATGGGAGATACACAAAAAATTCTAGTAGACATTAAAAGAAAATCCTGGTCCTGTTGCACTTCATTATAGCTCAAATTTCACCCCACTGCATAAAGTAGATTTGGTAATTTTACTTGAAGCAGGACAAACCTTGAGACATACTGCATTGTTAAATTGCTCACTGAAGTCAATGGCAAAGCTTCCAACAGTGCTTGATCACTCCCAAAATGACTATCTGTTTCCTAACTGATCTTTCTTCATCAGCTTGCCTTTGCTTTAATGCACCTAAGTTAGTGTGTTCTGTTTCTTGAGCTGTGTTTGCAAACCAAAGATATTTTGTTTATTGTAAAGTATTTATTATAAAGTGAGAATATTTATTATGTAATTTAAGGTAGCCGGGACCTAGAAAAGGTGTAGCCTTGTGAGGGTTGGACTAGTGATAGATTTATAACATGAACACATATCATCAGCCGGTTATTTGACTTTGCCTAACATGAGAACAACTCCAATAGCCTTTTTTTTTTTAACCAGACTTCAGTAGAGCCAAAAAATATAAATCTATATGATGCCTCGAAGGTAACTTCTATTTGAATTATGGGCTGCCTTGTGATTGGTTCAGGAAATGGACTAGAAGATTACAAAAAGTTTAAGAAAAATATAGTCACTTTCAACCATGTCCAAAGTTTGAAAGTGCCCCCTTTTTATGTAAAGGTACCGTAACTTGATTTTTAAAAATATTCATGTTTATTTATATTCAAAAGTAAATCAATCCCTGTGCAACGGAAATTAATTCCCTGCCAAGACACGCAAGGCCAGATCTCAGCAGGTGTAAATAGGGCTACCTGTAGGAAAGTCAAGTGGAGCTATACCAGTTTATACCAGCTGAGAATCTGGCCTGCAGTTGTTGGTCTACCAAAATACTCTCAGCCCACACCAAAATTTCTTCCAATAATAAGAATACAAGAGATGTAAGTTTTAGGCATCACTGCACAGGCGATATCTAGATGGATAGCTAGATATAGATATAGATCCAATGCTTTTAAAGAATTCTGTTAAAATTGTCTTAAAAACTTTTTTATTTATTATAATTTATTTTTATAGGAAACAAGTTTTGAAGTGCAGTTGGCCTTGATGTCATTCTAATTGTACACAGTCAGACAGACACATGCATACATGTACATGTACATTAGATATTAACATACATACACTCACATTTCACTAGGAGAGCCTCTCAGAACGAGAAATTGTTTACATTACTATCTGGGGATACATGAAGTATACAGCCCATCTACAACAAATAAACTAAGACTAAATAAATAAATAAAGTGAAAGTTATTAAAAATGATTACAAGCTGTTTTACATTTCTGCTCAGTATTGAGCTGTGTGTTGAAAATGCATTTTTCATAAAACCACATGCAAGGCTTTTTGATGGTGAAAGACACAACTCCCAATGCCCACATGTCTGGGCATATCCTTAGAAGCTAGCATGGACCCCATACAGACATTCCAGAATAAAAGACAATTACTAGAGAACAGTTTGTCTTTAAGTGAAGTTGAATGTGTGATATTCCACTCAACCACTTTCATAAATAAATAAGTCTTTTTCCTTTCTAGGACAAAAGTGGTTCTGTAGAAGGGCAAGTGAAAGCCTGATTCACATTTTAAGAACATAAGAACGGCCGTACCGGGTCAGACCAAAGATCCATCTAGCCTAGTATCCTGTCTACCGACAGTGGCCAATGCCAGGTGCCCCAGAGGGAGTGGACCAACAGGCAATGATCAAGTGATCTCTCTCCTGCCATCCATCTCCATCCTCTGACAAACAAAGGCTAGGGACACCATTCCTTACCCATCCTGGCTAATAGCCATTAATGGACTTCACCACCATGAATTTATCCAGTTCTCTCTTAAATGCTGTTATAGTCCTGGCCTTCACAACCTCCTCAGGTAAGGAGTTTCCACAAGTTGACTGTGCGCTGCGTGAAGAAGAACTTCCTTGTATTTGTTTTAAACCTGCTGCCTATTAATTCATTTGGTGACCCCTAGTTCTTGTATTATGGGAATAAGTAAATAACTTTTCCTTATCCACTTTCTCCACATCACTCATGATTTTATATACCTCTATCATATCCCCCCTTCGTCTCCTCTTTTCCAAGCTAAAGAGTCCTAGCCTCTTTAATCTCTCCTCATATGGGACCCATTCCAAACCCCTAATCATTTTAGTTGCCCTTTTCTGAACCTTTTCTAGTGCCAGTATATCTTTTTTTAGATGAGGAGACCACATCTGTACGCAGTATTCGAGGTGTGGGCGTACCATCGATTTATATAAGGGCAATAATATATTCTCAGTCTTATTCTCTATCCCCTTTTTAATGATCCCTAACATCCTGTTTGCTTTTTTGACCGCCTTTGCACACTGCGTGGACATCTTCAGAGAGCTATCCACGATGACTCCAAGATCTTTTTCCTGACTTGTTGTAGCTAAATTACCCCCCATCATATTGTATGTATAGTTGGGGTTATTTTTTTTTTGTGCATTACTTTACAGCTATCCACATTAAATTTCATTTGCCATTTTGTTACCCAATCACTTAGTTTTGTGAGATCTTTTTGAAGTTCATCACAGTCTGCTTTGGTCTTAACTATCTTGAGCAGTTTAGTATCATCTGCAAACTTTGCCACCTCATTGTTTACCCCTTTTCTCCAGATCATTTATAAATAAGTTGAATAGGATTGGTCCGAGCACTGACCCTTGGGGAACACCACTATTTACCCCCCTCCATTCTGAGAATTTATCATTAATTCCTACCCTTTGTTCCCAGTCTTTTAACCAGTTCTCAATCCATGAAAGGACCTTCCCTTTTATCCCATGACAACTTAATTTACGTAAGAGACTTTGGTGAGAGACCTTGTCAAAGGCTTTCTGGAAATCTATGTCCACTGGATCCCCCTTGTCCACATGTTTGTTGACCCCTTCAAAGAACTCTAATAGATTAGTAAGACACGATTTCCCTTTATAGAAACCATGCTGACTATTGCTCAACAGTTTGTTTTTCTATGTGTCTAACAATTTTATTCTTAACTATTGTTTCGACTAATTTGCCCGGTACCAACGTTAGACTTACCGGTCTTAATTGCCGGGATCACCTCTAGAGCCCTTTTTAAATATTGGCGTTACATTAGCTAACTTCCAGTCATTGGGTACAGAAGCCGATTTAAAGGACAGGTTACAAACCTTAGTTAATAGTTCCGCAACTTCACATTTGAGTTCTTTCAGAACTCTTGGGTGAATGCCATCTGGTCCCGGTGACTTGTTAATGTTAAGTTTATCAATTAATTCCAAAACCTCCTCTAGTGACACTTCAATGTGTGACAGTTACTCAGATTTGTCACCTACAAAAGCCGGCTCAGGTTTGGGAATCTCCCTAACATCCTCAGCCGTGAAGACTGAAGCAAAGAATCCATTTAGTTTCTCCGCAATAACTTTATCCTCTTTAAGCGCTCCTTTTGTATCTCGATCATCAAGGGGCCCCACTGGTTGTGTAGCAGCTTCCTGCTTCTGATATACTTAAAAAACATTTTATTATTACCTTTGGAGTTTTTGGCTAGCTGTTCTTCAAACTCCTCTTTGGCTTTTCTTATTACATTCTTGCACTTAATTTGGCAGCGTTTATGCTCCTTTCTATTTGCCTCACTAGGATTTGACTTCTACTTTTTAAAGGAAGTCTTTTTATCTCTCCACTGTTTCTTTTACATGGTTGTTAAGCCACGGTGGCTCTTTTTTAGTAATCCATAGAGGTCCTGGATTTCAGTCTCTTCCCTAGCAGCCTAAATTTGGCCTCCAGGACATCTCTCCTACCCTTCCCTATGTCATTGGTACCTACATGTACCACAACCACCAGCTCCTCCCCAGCAGTACACATATGTCTGTCTAGATGCCTCGAGAGATCCGCAACCTTTGCAGCAGGCAGGCAAGTCACCATGCGGTTCTCCCGGTCATCACAAACCCAGCTATCTACGTTTCTAATGATCGAATCTCCCATTACTAACACCTGCCTTTTCCTAGCAACTGGAGTTCCCTCCCCCGGAGAGGCAACCTCAGTGCGAGAGGTAACCCCAGCACCATCTGGAAGGAGGGTCCCAACTATGACAAGATTTCCCTCTGCTCCCATTGACTGCTCTGCTTCCCTGGGCCTTTCATCCTCCTCAACCGCACAGGGGCTGTCTGACCAGAGATGGGACAATTCTACAGTGTCCCGGAAAGCCTCATCAACATACCTCTCTGCCTCCCTTAGCTCCTCCAGTTTCTACCCTGGCCTCCAAAGTCCATATGTGGTCTCTGAGGGCCAGGAGCTCCTTGCACCGAATGCACACATATTCCACCCGCCCACAGGGCAGGTAATCATACATGCTGCACTCAGTGCAATAAACTGGATAGCCCCCACTCTGCAGCTGGGCTTCTGCCTGCATTGTCTCCTAGTTAATGAAAGGATTGTTTAAGC
Source organism: Chrysemys picta bellii (assembly GCF_011386835.1). Lineage (NCBI taxonomy): Eukaryota > Metazoa > Chordata > Testudines > Emydidae > Chrysemys > Chrysemys picta. Next base: position 100,707,025 of record NC_088794.1, on the reverse strand, counting down.
AAAAGGTTTTGAATGTAGTTTGGTGTATAGGTTTTAAGGGGAATAAAGGGACCCCGCTCCCTTCCCACTCCCCTTCCGAACTCCCTGTTAGCGGCCCCTGGTCGCAAAAGCTCCCTGGTCGCTTGTGCGCTGCTTTATAAAGCCCTGGCCTATGTGAATGCCCCGCCCACTGATTAAGGCTCAGCCACTTACCAGAGGCTTCTAGCTTTCAGACCTTCCTTTAAAGCTCACAGCTTCCAACTGCCAGCCACAGCACACGGTCCTTCAGACAAACAGACAGACTGACAAACACAAGCTCAGCACACAGCAAGTAACCCCCAAACACAAACAAGCACACGGTACAGTCACTTACCCCAAGGGTGCTGTATTGCTCCTCCTTCACTGGAGAACTCCCTTGCGAAACTCCCTGTTAGCAGCCCCTGTTCGCAAAAGCTGATTTTTATTTTGCTGATTTTTATGTGATTTCTTGAGTTAAAATGAGGATTTGTCCATGTAAAATTAGCAATAAAAGAGCATAAACGATTTTTAGGAAAAGGAAGAAAACATCTGGCTAACTATGCCTTCTGCTCCCCCTACTACACCCTGAATTCCACCTTCCTAGTTTTTCACCATACCCCTGTGAAATCCCTCCTTCCTAGGAGCAAAGCTCAGAGTCTCAGGGCTTGTTGGCATGCAAAGAAAGCTGCATTAGTTTAACTAAAGGTTTGTTTTATAATCGATTTAGTTAAAACAGTGCAAAAGGCTGTGTGGACACTCTCAAATCAATATAAATCTGGCTTACTTACTTTACATTGATTAGGAATCAGTTTAAGCTAAACCACTTAAGTCACTCTCAAACTGAAATAAGAGTGTCTACAGAGGGTTTTACACTTGGCTAACTATCTGTTTAAAAACTGATTTAAGATAAACCAATTCATCTGTGTGATCACAAGACCTCAGTGAGGCCCGCTCTCTGATAGCATATTTAATATGTTTATTACCTTCATATGAAATAGTCTTGCCACTCAGTTTTCTCCTATGTGGAGCTGTTCAAAATGTTTGTAACAAAAACCTAAACTAGCTAAAACTCAGCTGTTTTTCTGTTTCCTTTCAAGTTTGAAAAGTCAGCCAATATTTTTTTTTAATAAGCTTCACAAAAAGAGGCAAAACTATAGTTTCATGTTGAGTTTTGGGGTTAGCTTGCACTTGGGATTTACAGGGTGTGAACTGTTATGAAACAAAACTGAAGAGAAGATTCATATGAGTATCTGTTAACCAAAACTGGAGGTTTACACAGTTCTATTGAGCAAAAGCAAAGTCTGTAGGATTCTGTACCTAGCTACTTAAGAGCTGATGTCTTCTTTGTTGCCCTGAGCTGCATCTTCTCAAAAAATTAATATCCTTCCTGTGGTATAGTGACCTGTATTGCATACAGTATTCCTGATGGAGTCCTGTACAGTAACTAAAAAACCATCTTTTGCTTTGTATTCTGAAGATTTTTCTCAGAACTGCCAGGTTGGTCCCACTTTCTGTGGCATGCAGAGCAAGCTCTCTGTCATTTGAACTAGTTCTCCTGTGTAAACCGAAGTTGTCAGCTTTGGTCCTGCAAGGAAGGTTAGTCTCCAATGCATTAAATGTTGTTATTAATCTATAAATAACTTTTTAGCCTGACTATAATTTACAGTGTTACGTTTCATTCTCCACACTGTCACATGTACATGCAGGAGGGAGTCAAATTAAAAAGGATGGTTCTTGCTCCTTGCTTGTACTTCCATGCCCCCTCCCCTCCATAAAAAAGGTTAAATGTCTTTTCAAATTAAGGCAACTGTAATTAACCATTGGCATTGTTTGAGATTTGCTAGCTCTGTGTGTTAATGGAAGAGAAATTAGCCCTTAGCAGCAGGAGCTCCTCATAGTCAGTGGCAAATGCTTACCAGACCAACAAGTTAATTTCGGTTTTTAGTGCTCCCCTTAAGTCATTTTTCAATATAGTATGGCTTGTATCTGATCATACATATGCTATCTCTGATACACAGTCAGAATATAAAGGATTATACCAATATTATGAAATGATATAGCATGGGCAGGACTAGTTAGCTAATAAAGGTCTAATACAGGATTGAGGGAATAATTTCACTGATTAACTAAAGCCAGGAACCTGCAATTGACTCACTGGACACCCTTAAAAATAAAGTTTTTCATCAGAATTGGCATTTCTGAACCTATTGCTAGTTGCAGCCAATATAATTAAAAGTGTCATTTGTGGAACTGACAGTTCAATAAAAACTGGTTTACAATCCCTTTTGAGTGGACTTGGAAGTATCTATTTTAAAGAATAATTGTAATTTCAAATACAAGTTACAGTTTATACGCAGTGACAAGTGCCATTTTACCACATGAGTTTTCAGATAGTTGTGCAGAATGAAACAAGTCTTTCCTTAAGTACTAGGGAAGAGCAGCTGCTCCTTATCACTGGGTTTTTTACCTGGCAAACGTTCTAGTAATGAACAAGTATCACGTGTATGTATGTTTCATAGCTTCTGACTTGCATGAAACAGTCCATTAAAAATGCAAACTGCATTCTCTTTATGGGTGTATGTGTTTTTGGTCTGGTTTGTTTTTAAAATCTTTCAGGTAGAATATTCACTGCCTGCCCAGTTACATTTTCCTTTTGAAGTGATTGGTTTGAACACACTTCTCTGTAAAAATATTAGGACCAGATTGTGGCAGTGAATCAATGCCTTACACTGGAGATAGCATGAAGCTTCACTACCCCAATTGGAGCACCAGGCAGCAGTGTCTCTCAGCACACCCACCCATTTGCTCCCCCCTGTGACTGGGCCAGCTGTGTTTGTTGATACAGTTAGGGACAGCAGGCTGTGGCCCTGCATGCACTTCACAGGGCACTAGCCAAAAGCAAGGCTTATGTTCCAGAGAGCAGGGAAAGCAAATGTTGCTGGCCACCTATAGAGTGCAACTGCTGGGAGGAGGGTGCTGTGCTCTTCCACTCCAGCCACAATCTGACCTATAATACATTTCTAAAGAAACTTCACTTTCTGTCTATATTAATATGGCTAAATCTGTAACAGTAATAACTTCTTGCATTTCCATCTGAAAAATCACAGAGCTTTCCAAACTGATATGCAGCCTATGTACGAAGAATGCTTCCTTGCTACTGAAATGCACCCACCTCTGGGGTGGAAGGTACCAGCCATAAAATGGTGCTTAACAACACTACACAAATTTTGGAAAGTAGCACACAATACCCAATTGAAACTGCAGGGGAAATCCACAGAGTTACTTCCTTTTATGTCTGTTCCATTACATGAGCACATCAAATAGAGTTTTCCTCAGTTCAGTGTTGGAAAGAAACCACCCTAATGAAGCCAGTCTGGCACTACCCACTGTTTTGAGAGCTTCTATTGTCTGCTAAGTGGACTTTCCAGTTATTGTGCATCCCCCGACACACTTTTATTATAATTAAACATTAACAAAAATTGGCTACCATATTGGTGTGAGTACTGAGCACAGCTCTGTGTATAAACCATTAAATGATATTCTATTGAACGTTTTCTTGTACATACAGTATCTAATAGCTCATCCTGCACTGTTGTTTTTGGCAAGTTCACTGTAGCATATAATAAATCACAGAAAGAAAAAGCTTTTTGGCCTAACATTGTACAGACTGCTGTAATGTAAGACTACAGAAAGTGGTTCTGTTTTTAGACATCCTTTTACTAACCCAACATTCATAATTTATGATTTCACTGTAAAATTCCTGCAACACTACACCAAAAGTAGTGCTGCCCTTTAATTAAGTGCTCTCAGTAGGAAAAACGTGAAACTGATGTGCAAAACATATCGCTGTACACAATGATTGATAGTGATTACTTCTTTATGAACCCAGCCTCAAGGTCTGAACTTCCTGATGGGTAAAATAGTCCATGGGGCTACTTCCTGAGAGTGCCTAGTGGGGATCAGTCAATGTTAGTAATATCTGAGGAATTCCTGAGGCACGTTTTGGAGACATTGCAGTAGAAACTTTCTATGGACTGTGCTTTGCCTTAACAGTTACTTACTCATTGTAGAGATTATATTTTGAAGAATCATTGTTGATCTTTACTGTACTGAAATTCACATCATCTGAGGTTTTATGTAAACCCATGTATTTTTAATGCTTAAATGTCCAAAACTGAAATAAATGGAGAGCAAGGGAAGAGAGGCTTCTGTATGTATCACACAGTTATTAAATGTTATTACAAAGGCACTTAGGGATCTGTTCTTATGGCTGGCGAGTTCTCTGTTCACGATGGTAAAACTGTGAACTAAACAAATTTCAGTTTGCTGTAAGACTCTAAATAGCATTTTTATTTATGAAATCAGATATTACTTAAATGTAAAACAATTCTACCCTGATTAAATTAAAATCTTGGAAATTAAATGTACGTAAACTGTCCAATTTTAGAATAAAATCATCAGTGCATGTGAATTACTCATTGGCCTGGGACTGTGGACTCTTTTTTTTTCTTCTGTATATATGATTTTATGTTATATTCTTCTCGTTATTTTATAGATTTGGTCCTGGATTAGTCATCTATTGGTATGGATTTATTGAGGAGTTGGACTGCCATCGTGAACGTGGTATCCTGCTAAAAGACTGCTTTCCTACTGATATTGTAACTCTGCGACACAGCATGGCTCAACACTGATGTTGGAAGAGAAATTGGGAGGAAGAGGTGAATCCGGAAGCAATTTTACTTTCCTGCAGTGTAAACTACTGGCAACATCTGCCCTGAACTTCAGCTGAACTCCTGCTGCCTGTGATCACACTACTACCTCTTTAGACAAACATATCAAGAGTTTCTGTTTTGCCTCAGCCCTCTGCTGTTGTGAGCGGCCAAAAACTACAGACACAACCCACTCATTATCAGCAGTTCTGTCTCTGTCAAACAGTTAGTTTATAGATAGTCATAATCTTTCTTCCTTCCGGATGGCTTCTCCTTAAATACTGAACAAAAGAAAAAATGTGGAGGCTGAAAGGTGTGACTTTCAATTCTCCTCCCTGTGTTGTGGAGTCATCTTAAAGAAAGTGCTTTCTGTTATCTCTCACATAACTTTGTTTAATATTAAAGATCTGTCTCAAACACACACACAAGCCAGGAACTTTGGCTAAGGTTGAAACTCCCCACTTAACACTCACATTGTGCCTACTTAGTGCAATTCATTTGGTAAAAGAGGATCACATCATCTTTAATGCCTTGTTTGCACTCTGAATTTCCTGGCTTTTGCAGCATTATGCCAGACAGCTACTATTATTCTAATATAATTATTGGTGTATGAATTTCCTCATTTTTATGTTTGCTTAAAAACAAAAGAATCTGACATTCAAATTTTTAAAAATATTTTTCCTAAAAAAAGGTCAGCATTTATCTAGTATATATATTTGGGAAATTTTGTAGTGCATATTAATGTGTACTTTTTAAAGTATTAAAAATAATTGATAAAGCACATTGTTCTCTTTCAGCAGTTTTGGCATATCCTAGAAATCTCTACTGATGGATCTTTTCCTTGGTTGATTTTAAGCAAATAATTTGTGTAGATCTCTGTAGGCCTCATGATGTGCAGTTTTCTGGCATGTGAAATCTAAAGGGACCATGTATGAAACTTTGTACCTGGTTGATCTATTCTGAGAGTATCAGTCTGGTGTGCAAGGAGAGAACCAAAAGGTAAACACTGCTTCCTACTGGATTTGTTGGATGGGGAATTCATCTAAATAAGTACACCATCTCCTGAGTGCTATTGTTACCTATTCTCTTCTTCCTGATGGAACTGCCAAGGCTGGAAGTGTCTAGAGATGGTGGCGGGCTTCCACCATTATTGTGAGGGCTCCTTTCTCGTCTTCTTTCTACACTCATCACCCCAGGAAAGAGGGCCATTGTTCAGCCTAACTTCTGCTCTCACAGCTAAGAGATGGTCAGACAAGACATATCTCTTTGGGCTGGTAGCCTTTTTAAGAACCTTTCCTTGCTAACAGTCAGCCACGGAAAAATAAAAATTTTGAGGAAGCTGATAGAAACACCACAAATGCTCAACATCTCTTCTCTAACCAATCATGAGAGCCAAAGTGATAGACTTCATCTTGGGAAGGGAATTTGATAAGAAGAGTCATAAAAACTACCGCTCCCAAAGGGAAATTCCTCTCAGAATAGGAAGTTGAGTTGCATACTCAGCTTCTCTTGAGTAACAGAAGCTCTCAGGACCTCAACAGAGAAGCTGTTTGGGGACCTTAATATTTTGAAATTGTGCACAAATTTTAAAAGTAAAAGATGCAAAGAAAGCATATGAAACCACTTTTTAAACTTTAAAACAACCACACAGCTTATTTTAGAAGAAACTTTCAAATCTTGCTTTTATACTGAACTTGTGCCAAGTTTTAGCCTGGATTTTATTTATACAGCCAATTTAGAAATCCCCCTTTTTTTTCCCCTCTAGGAAAAAATAGGTGTAATAGTATTGATACTTCCTTTGCTGTAGAGGCAAGAGTACACTAGAGTTTCCACAATACCATGAGTTACCTACATGACAAACATTATCTTACTGTTTCTGAATGTTACTTTAGAAATACCAATTTTCAATCAATCCTTTTTTTCCCAAACACCGGTAACTCGTTTATGTTTCAACTATTACACTTACTTCATTTTTACCTGATAGGCTTTGAGTCTGCACATAAAGATAGGCAGAAGCAATCTGCAGAGTGTACCTCCCTAAGGCTACACAGAAGCAACATTTAGGGTGCAACTACCCCTGGGACTTATAACTCTGGTTTAGGTTAGTGGCATGTGTAAAATCAAGAATAGAAAAAAAAAAAAAGTAATATAATAATCAACCATTGTTCCATTAGAAACTCAAAGCAATAACTGCCTGCATGAAGTAGGTTTTAAGGGCAAAACTGAATCTGTTTTAGCTAATGTCTGTGCATTGTATTGTATGAAATCATTTCAAACAGTCTTTACAAGATGCCCTGTGCTACTTTTTCTTTTTGAATAAATTACATTTATCTACACAGATGTTGACAATTCTGTTCAGCCCTCATTGAATCTTTAATTTGTTTAATATAAAAACAAATATAACAATGTTGAGGGTGCACAAATAAAAATAAGGTTATGCTTGTACGGTATTTGTGTATTTATTCCCCTACCTGGTGCTGCAGTATAATGGCTTGAAAGGCAATATTGGTGTCCTTAATCAAAGCTTTGACCATTCCTTTATATAGTGACCCCTTTAAAATCTGTGTATTTAAATAGGGATGAAATAAGTAGTAAAAATGTATGCACTCTACTAATTCCGATTGCATGTGCTCTCCTAGCAATCCTTGCTATCACAAAAATTATTATACTATGTGCCACTATTTTAAATGGTAAGTACAGAACATTAAAAAAAAAATAAAACTGCATTGTTATTCCTACTTGTATGTTGTAAATGTTCTTTGTGTATTTTCTCAGTTTATCTGATGTAAATATCAACTCTAAGAATAAAAAGGAGAAACTACTGCATTTTTTTACAATGCTATAGTCATTAGAACCTTAACATTGCAGCCAAATCCAGTTTTATGGAGTATTCTGCAGTGTGCTAATGAATTATGCCAAGCCAGAAAACAGAAGTGTGCATAAAACTGAATGATGGTCTCACTGGCATATATAGACTTGCCAAGCATCTGCTCTTACAAACACTGTAATACTGCCTGCTTCAAGCCTTAGAAATTGATACGATTGTGTGGAATAAGTTCAATGTGGAAGTAAAACTTCCTGGTCCAGCAGGAATGGCACATAGGCATACAGGTCATGCTGAAAATGACACAGTCAGGGTTCAACAGGACAAACTATCTTTCCTGCATTCTAGGGATAAATAATAGTTTAACAATGTTACTCTAAAGCCAGCTCAAAACCAAAAAGCTTGGTGTAAATAGTAAAAATCTGGTCTAAATGGAAAGGTGAACAGACAGGTGCATATATTTTAAACCTGTTGATACCTCATCATTATTTCATTTCAAGTTTATGCACAGTATATTAATACTTTGTTTCTTGCTTTATTGTATTCACTTACTCAAAAACTGTTTCATCTTGCTACTTCTTAATTCCCTTAGCTACCTTGCCCTCTCTGTACACCTCTTCTTGTAATTGATTTGCCATCTCTTCTTATTGAACAAGGCACTTCATAGTTCTTTCCATAGCCTTTTTCATCCTTCCCTCTTTATTTTCCATATTGTTTAGCCAGTTCTTATTTGTGGGCCAAAAGCCTCTCATTAGTCCTTTTCCCATTTGAATACCCCTTTCTCTACTCATTACTTTGTCTCTACAGATGGCTTCTGATGAAAGTTCTGTGGCTGAAAAATGCTATCTTTATTTCATATTCTGTGTGCATTCAGGCCAAGCTACCATATAATACAGAATGTGTCTCATGATTCTATTTTAATTTTGGGGGAAATGACCCAGATCTCCATGTATAGCATTGCCCAGCTAGTTGAGTGCAGTGAGTGAGGTTTTACCTCCCTCTGAATTGTCACATATAGGTCACTTCCAGGTGCTGATGATGGAGTCGATGGAACAATGGCATGATCCAGTATGGTAAATCCTATACTTATCTAATGGGTCTTAGTTTTCAAACACAATCTTTCTTCCATATAGCTGTCTTGGCTGTGAGAAAATATGTATGGTCAAAATTAAGATTTCATCTGTTAAAAATGAAAAGATACGATTCTGCAGTCCTTCCTCAGCTTGAGGACACTCTGCTCAGCACAGAGTGAAGGACCATCCAAGGGTCAGTTACAGCTACCTGGTTCTCAAGCTGCAGCTGCTTTGGCAGCCTAGAGACTGCTCTAAATAAGCAGTGTTGGCTATGGTTCCTAGAAAACCATATGCCTGTTGAGAATTGACAGAATTGAGTCCAACTCCTCTCTCCCCCTCTAACTGCCCTTTCCTCCTTTAATAAATGGTTGGCATAGGAGCTGGTTCTGCAAACTTTATGCCAGCTGAAATAATCACCCTGTTGGAGTAATTCTCAATAGGCCATCTGCAATTAGACCCTGGTCCCTTTTTTAAAAAGGGACGGAACTGGAGGAGAGACTGGCCCAGCAATGTCAGTAGCTAGTAAGTGTTACTCAAGATAGGTGCTGAAGAATTACACCATTGTTGTTTTGGAGAACAGATAACAAACATGTTTGTTACTATGAATACTGTTCAAATGTTGTGAATTACAATAGCAAGTTGCCTACAAGAATTAATAAAAGCACTATTCCTAGTTTGTTAATCTAAACTGCAGAGTGCCACTTACAGTGGGTTTGCAGTCTGCTAAGAGAAACCCATGTTTTGTTAAGTATCAGAGGGGTAGCCGTGTTAGTCTGAATCTGTAAAAAGCAACAGAGGGTCCTGTGGCACCTTTAAGACTAACAGAAGTATTGGGAGCATAAGCTTTTGTGGGTAAGAACCTCACTTCTTCAGATGCAAGTCCCAATACTTCTGTTAGTCTTAAAGGTGCCACAGGACCCTCTGTTGCTTTTTACATGTTTTGTTAAGTTGACAAGTGAAGAAAACTAAAGAAACCTCCTTACAGCTGGGTGATAGGAATTAAAAGTATGCCTTGCTGAAAAATGAAGTAAATAGCTAACAATGGGAGCTTGGCAGCAACTTTACCATTTACAGAGGAACTGTCTATCTAGTACAATCTGTATAAAATAGACCTCGCTTAGGTTAGGGAAAGGTCACAAGTTACATAAAGTTTGGATAGTCTAAATGTGTTACTCAAAACTAACCCTCTTGTGTGTAGTAAATATTATTTGAACCTGTATTATTAAGAACATGCCAGGATTCAAAAGATTAAATAAGGAAGATGTAATTATGAGCTAAATAATAAACAGAGCAGCTTTAGTTCCCCTTGTGTTTTTCACTTTCCTGCTATTGTTTCATGTATGGCTGTTATACAAAGAGCAGCTTAGGTCAGCTACTATAAATTATCGTTTTAGTACAATAGTAATCCACTAAAATTATTTCAGAGCTTGATCAAAGCACTTCAAAAGGCCTCTCTAAACTTTTCCACATTATAGGAAAAACCTCACTTTGTTGGCTTAACTATTTCAGTTTATACAAAGAATTTTATCTTGATTTGGAATTGCATCGTACAATACTCAGTTAATTGTTGTGCTACTAATCATTGGGAATGCCTGAGATATACATAATTTATTTGCAGCCTATAATAAACATGAAATGTAATGTCAATTTTCATTTCTTTAATAAATTAACTGGTATAGTTCTCAGGGCACTTGCCTCTTAATAGTGTCTCAATAGTTGCAGTTGATCTAAGTGAAGAGACAGGTTTAGGAAAGTGACTTTTTTATTTTTTGAAATAGTTTAGTTATGATTTTTTGTTTAAACGTACACTGAAATGCTGTTCAAATTGACTATATTAATCAATCTAGTTTTTAATATCATTTAAGAGAGCTCATGTGCTGTAGTTTGTTTGCATTCTATAAAATACTAGTTTCCCACTCTCGGACTGGCTTTAACCTAATCTTAACAATCTCATGTCATCTGCACAGATCCATGGATGTGGCATTGTGATGTCAAAACAAAATGAAATGTCAATGCAAGTGTATGGAGACAATGTAACAATATTGAAACCATGTCAGTGCACATCTACAGAGACCATGTTACTCTGTCAGTGTGATTCTAGGGAGATCACTTTGAAATGTTAAAATGAAATGAAACTAAGTCAATTAAGTAGTCACAATTGAGGTTCAAGGATTAATTGAGGGCCTAAAGTGAAGCCAATGACCATTAACCCCAGTTGGTTATTAATTCTCAGAGAAATATCCTTGGCTAAGTTTATTCCCATTATAACCAGGTTTTGGGAAGGGTGTTTTTATTCTTTTATTAGTGAAAAAAATATTTTTGCTGTTTACCCATAAAGATGTTCCCATAAGTTTCTGTGGAGAAAGTCATTGTGGGTTGTATCTGTGCAATGCCAAATTTTCCTAGAGAATGAATTGACCCAATACATAAGCTGATTACATCTTATTTTCAGTTCATATATTTAATAGTAGTAAAAGGTTCATCACTTTGTTCAGTCAAATGTCTATAAACCCATGCATTTATTATTAACCTTTAATATGTAGTCTTAAATGACTTCTACCTCTGAAAACTTTTCTAATGAAACTAAGGTACATTAAGATAAATGTCTAGTGTAAGATAAATTCTGATAGCAATAATGATTTGCATGGCACAATTCTCCACCATTAGCATAAATCAAATGTTTTATAACAATATAATTAAACAAGAAACACAAATCAAATAAACTCCAATTACAGTGGACTACTGAGCAAATAGTTTGGCTTAAAAAAACAAAACAAAACCACACCACTTTACTTGTATTTCAGGACTAATGAACCCAACACCAAGTCAAGGTTACAAACATCATGCAAATTTAGACATCCTATAGATGGCTCAAATAGATTCAACAGCATGCGTTGCACTTGTCACACACCAGTAGCTGCCTGCAATCTCACTCATGGGCACAGGAACAGAGCTGCAGTATACTTACTTTAGTAGTAGTAGTAGTAGTATTTAACATGTATTTCACATTAGTGGCCAGAGTCCCCAATCTGGATCAAAAGTCCCAGATACTGTACAAAAACATGAAATTCTTGTCCCTACCCCCAATGACAAGAGACATGTGAAAGGTGGGACAAGAGGGATATGATCAAATACATACAACTGAATGTTTCTGTTAGTTGGAACATATTTTATTTATAATTATCTCTGTCTGCCCCAAAGCCACTCTTAATTGTTGTGCAGTAGAGGTGGCTCTTGAGAGGAGTGCAATAGTTTTATGGGTTAGTTCAGAGAAGGTTTTCAATGCATAAGGGCCTGTATTGAAGAGGGCATAGAGATGCTTGTGTGAGATGCTGTCAAATCACCAGATGAGGGTGACACAATAAGAGGAAAGAGTGGATGAGTAGGGCCTTGAATATACTAGCAAAATTTACTGTGCTATGTGATATTCTTCCATCTAATTGTATATAGAACATTTTGCATTCACACACACAAAAGTGCTCCAAGCAGTTTTACGGGTAGCTAAATACCATTTGGAGTGGACAGTGCTTCAGCAGGGCTAAATACCATTTGCGTCTCAGCTGATCAGCCACAGTTATTTTAGTGCAAGTTCCTTGTTAGTATTGTACCGCAGTGCAACAGCGGTCTTGTGAATTCTCCTAGAATGTACTACTGGAACTGGTACTGGGCACTATGAAATAGGTACCTAAAGGACACTGCAGCTATAGGATAGGGTGAAATGGGGAGAACCAGTTGAATGATTCAGCACAGAAGAGGAAAGTCAGGTCAGGGACTGCTGTAATTTTTGTGCACCATACAGGGCTGAACACAGTGTCAGTACTAAATTAACTAAAGAAGTGCAGTGAAATAAACTGCACTGGTGTAAGTCCTGTTTTACACTGGTATAGTGCATCTTCATTAGCGTGTTGCACCAGTAATGTAATTTTCCTAGTGTAAAAGTTTCTAATGTAGGCAGGGCCCAACTTAAAGCCAGCATGTTCAAAGGTCGATGCCTACACTTGCCTTTACTGCAGTTTCCCCTTCTGTAAAAATGGATATAAGAATTCTTACCTATTTATTGAATTTTTGTAAATGCACTTTGAAATCTCCAGATAAACAACACTGTGGAAATGCAAAGTATTATTACCAGGAAACAAGAATGATACAGAAATAGTCCATAACAAATGGAGATATTGGATTAACTCAGCTTTTGCTTTTCTGTAATCCTCATTCAGGTCCATTTCACATTCTGTCCCAGCATGATAACTCCCTAATGAATGAGAAAATAAAAATGGGTTTAATCAGTTTATTTCCATATGCACTTTACACAGTTACATTGTTAATGTTTGGCATTGTGTTGCATACAAATGATTAAATATGTTGGCAGGAAGGAACTGGCATACACACACACACACATATACTGCTTCTCCATATGGGCAAACTCTGTTACTGTCAGTCTTCTTTATCAGTGACATATAACTGACAACTTGGTATGTATAATAAATATTGAGTTGAGGAAGCTACTGGAGAGAACTTGTCCATCCTTCTAGCTGGAATATGTAACAGTAAACAAGTTTTCTTCCTTAGGTGGACTTTTGCCCTCAGGTTCTAATATCTCTATTCCCTGATAGAGCAGAGTTAGGCTTGATGATCCTGAAGACTTCTGTTATCAAATGAGAGATCTTGGCCCAGCCACATTGCACTGATCTGCTGGCGCAATGTTGGAGGATCTAGCCAATAGAGAATTTCTCTTACTTCAATCTTATTTCTTTACCCAGACGTAGGGAGTGTAGGCAGGGGAAGAGGGCAAGGTCTGAGCATCTTTGTGCTCCTAAAATCTCCAGCCCTTGAAACTGGTTGCCAGCCCTACAGCCCCAGCTAGTAGCTGCTGGCCCCAGGAGTGGTGGAGACGGGGAAGTAAAGAGGTCTTAAATCCACCTTTGTCTCCCACCCATCCAGTCTGCTCTGAGCTCAGCTCAATTAAGTTCTGGAACAGCCTTCCAATAGGAGAAGTGGGGGCGGGAAATCTAACCGGTTTTAAGATCAAACTTCATATGTTTATTAAAGGGATTATAAAACATAGTAGCCTGCGATAGCAGGAGACTAGGCTTGATGACCCAGGAGGTCCCTTCCAGACCTATTTGCAATGCAACTTAGAATCTGGCCCATTAATTTTAGTTGGAACTTCGTTTTAAACTCCCCAAATGAAGGCAGATGAGGTACCCAAATAGTACTGGGCTTAGATTAGTCTAAATACAACAAGATGAAAATATTGACCTTATGTTTTGAGAAATATTTGTTAAAATCTGAAGCCCCAGATAAGATCCTTTTTACACTTAAGCAATGATGTAGAAGAGTGCATCTCTTTTGTTTCAAAAGAATCAAGCTATCACAGTAAAACCATTTATTACACACACTCCTTGTTATATTACTAATTTGCTATCATCACATCCCATTTGATTAGTAGCACATTGCCACTTATTCATTCTCCGATTTCTCATACACAAGGACAGCTTCACCTTTTGGAGACTCCAGCTCTACACATGCTCTCCAATTCTTAGCCACACACTGATGATGATGATACGATATGAAACCACACAAAGCACATTGTGAGTAGGTTTTCTTCCCTCCCACTCCCCTCTGCCCCAGGTTTATGCTCCACTATTCTATCATTCCAGTTTTTTTCTTAAGCTGGTCTAAACCCTGCCTGGTCAGTTGGTATAAATTGGCATAGCTCCACTGACTTCAATGACTTCTATGGTGTTATGCTGATCTATGCTCACTGAGAATTTGGCCTGTGATTTTTGTATAGAGATACCCTAGTATTAGTTTTCACTTTATATTATTTGCTCGTATCCTAGCCCTACGTGCTCTTCATCAAGGTTTTGTCAAGATGGTGAGCTGTCAGTTCCAAGGTAGGTAAATTGATTAGGTTTGATCCTATAGCCCTACATTCTGGGCCATTCTCTATAGACCCAGAAATGGCTTTTACTGTCTGCAGTGTGCATAGTGCACCCCTTGTGGCAATACCTTCTCTGGGAGTATAGCTACACTGCAATTAAACAACCACAGCTGGCCTGCATCAGCTGACTTGGGCTCTCAGGGCTCAGACTGCAGGGCTATACCATTGCAGTGTAGACATTTGGGCTTGGCTGGAGCCTGGGTTCTGGGACACCATAAGGAGGAAGGGTCCCAGAGCCCAGGCTCCAGCCCAAGCCCAAATGTCTACACTGCAATTGTATAGCCCTGCAGCCCAAGCCCCACAATCCCAAGTCAGCTGACTGGGCAAGCCACAGGTGTTGTACTGAAGTGTAGACATGCCCTGGGGTAATGGGAGTGTATGCCAATATCACCACTGACGCCACTGGCCACGTAATTACTTTGAGTGGCCAGAATCAGATGAGAATAATCAATGGATAAATTCTGAATAAAGTTACCCAGAGAAAAAGAACAAAAGGGTAATTCATCAAGTGATGGCCTGAGTTCAACACCCAGCTTGAAAACTGAAGTTATACAAAAGAAAGATGCGACAAATCTAAAAGATAAGAAAAGGAGTTTTCATCAGTCTTGGGTTTCAAGATTTACGTGGTTGGAGTACAATAGTGAATTAGACTGAGCGTTTTGCTTTTGGGGATTATTGATCCAATAGTGCTTGGTTGTTTCTGTATTCAAAAGAGTATTAATAAAGTTGATAGTCTTAGTGAAATAAATTTTTCTTACGATAGTGATATTGTGCAATATAGGGAAACTGTTAAACGCTTACTGTTTTCAGTCCATTTTTACATTATTTTAGAAAATATACATCCGCTTACAAGGCAGGTGTGTGGGGGGTGGGGCAGGACTTGAACCGATTCTGGGCACCACCAAAAATTATACAAACCTACTGCCACTGCATGTTTTAGCTAAAACTGATCAATGTGAACCCGAGGGGGAACCTAATGTTCCCTGTGACCAGCTAACATCTTAAAACACAACTTGCCCTGTCCACACAAGGGTTTTAAAATGCCTAATCTTAGTCTAGTCAGACCTTCAGTGATTTCTTCCCTGTTACCATTAATACTGACAGATGAACAGCAAAGTTTTTGGACAAATATTGAGTTTTTGGCTCTGCCTTTCCACAGCAGCATTCAAAGATAGCAAAATAGTCTTTTTAAAAGCATGCTCCTGAATTCCTTATGATGGTGTATTTGGGGTCATGAACTGTCACAAGGAGGAAAGCCAGAATCTTAAAGCTTCATCTTGACATACAGGTGACAAAAGAACCCAATTTCAAATGAGTTCTTTCGAAGGCTAGGTCAACTTAAGTTACGTTGACGTACAACCACCACGGCAATTAAACCGCTGTTGCATGTCCACACTACACTCCTTGTGTTGGCGAACACATCCACAATAGCAGGTCTTGCATTGACATAGAGAGCAGTGCACCATGGGTAGCTATCCCACTGTGCAACTGGCCGCAGTGTGTTTTGGGAAGGGTTTGCAATGCCTCAAGGGGGCAAGTTCAGTGTTTTTCAAACCCATCAGTCCATGAACATTCTATTAGGTTTCCAGACACTTTTCAACTGCCTTGGTAAGTTGTGAGCCTGCCATCTCTGTCAGAAAGCATGGATCCTGCACTGCTCTTCAGTATTGGGCTGTGCGTTATGAACACAAGGCTATAAGAGGAGCTCAGTGGGGGTTGGGCTGGCTATTCGGCTGAGAGAGGCCTTGAAGGAGCATTTTAACAATGAGCCACAGTAATGTGTGTTGCTGTAGTGTGCTGAGCCTGGAATTGCTTGTTTGCACTGTGCTATGCTGTATGTGCCCAACTGTGACAATGCACATGCACCTATTACTAATGTCTTGAATGTTAGCAGCAGTCACCATGTGCTAGTGAATAACAAAGATAAACTCAGTTTCCATACGTAGGTTTTTATTCCACACCCAAGCAAACATAGCTATGTAATGCTGAGGTAAACTTCATGCATGCAGTGGAGAGTATCTTTAAAGAGGATAGAACAGGGAATTCACCAGCACATATACCAACAAGGCTTGCACAGCCGGGTGTATGTGCGGCTGTCGTGTTTAATCTCCTGCTGGGTGGAGTGCCTTGGGTACTGCTGTGGCCCTGGAAGATACATGGAATGGGAGTTTGAGTGTAGGGAGAGCCTTGTGATTCTCTCCCTTTGCCTCCCTTCTGTGATTTCTACCCACAGACTTCTCTCCCCACAGACCCAGGAGATCCAACACCTCCCGCGTACTCCAGGTAGAAGCGTGTTTGCTGCGTGGAGCTGGCATGCTCTGCTGGGCAGTAGCTATGTGAGCTCTCCATACCGAGCAAACAGGAAAAGCAATTTCAAAAATTCCTGGGGCTTTAAAAGGGGAGGTATGTTCCTGGCTGCAGGGCAGTGGAGTTGAAATGGTGACCAGAACAGTCACAGTAGGTATTGTGGGATATCTCCAGGAGGCAACATAAGCAATGTTGTGTCTACACTGCCGCTGTGTCGCTCTAACTGCGTCGGCCTAAGGTCTATGCCTCTCCTCGAGATGGTTTTATTATATCAGCATAGCAGGAGAGTTAATCCAGCAGGAGAGCACTGCAGTGTGCACACCTCCAATGTTTTGTCGACGAAAACTCTCTTATGTTGACAAAACTGTATAAATTTGAATACACATAATTGGTCTTAAGTGTCTGATTCTGCACCACTGAATTCAATAGGAGACTTGGCATTGACTTCATTGGGAGAAAGATCAAACCCATAATGGTGTGGGCTCCAGAAGCACATTTGCAAAGTTTTCTCATTGTCTTCATCTTTACCCTGATTTTTCATTGTCTCTCTTTGCTTCATTGTTCTGCTTTCTCCCTCTCTCTCAGCTCCACAGGTCCAGATTGAGGGGCAGCTTGCGAAGCCTGCACACCAGCTATCTCCATTGCACTTGCCAGAGGACTAAAAAGAAAGTTATTTTTAAATGAGTGCTTCATTGTCTGGCTTTCAACTTTTTCATTGTTCTCCTGTTAGAAAGCTTCACTCATACCAAATGGTTAGAATAATGCAAACAATATTTTCTTCAGTAGTATCTTAGGTTCAAGTGTGGCCACTTCCATGCAGCGAACTGGGGCCAAATCCTTTCCACGGGTGTGAATCAACATTGCCCCATTGCCTTCAATGAATCTATGCTGATTTATAATCACTGAGGATCTGTCCAGCCTGTGCTGTTTAATTTCCTAGGCTTGGAGAAAGAGCACAGCATCTCTTGTTTGTTTCTCTCAATTGTGCTTAGCTTTTGTCATAAATACCATGCTATAGACACCACAAAAATACTGGCAAGTTTTCACACATCTGACTGACATATAAAATGTGCTCTATGGCAGATGAGCACCCTGGAGGTGCACAGGTTTGTCATAATATAAAAGGTATCTTTGAGCTGATTAAATTACCTCTCTGTACCATTGTTAATTTAGTGAAAAGGGAGCACAAAATACTATTTGAATTCAGTCTGTTAAAAAACGGCATTCAGAAATGTACCAGATTTGTTCCCGAATTGTTCAATGGGATGAGATAGAGCATAATGTGACATTATTTTGTTCATGTTTTAAAAGATATGTCTTAAGTCACTGAACCAACCCAAAACATAAATTTTATCAGATCATACAAATGCTGCTGAACAATTTTCAAGTAACTGAGAGCGTACTGATGTTGGGCTGCCTGGGAGAAAGAGACCAGCCTCTCTTCCAGCTTTCTCAACATTTGAAAACTAGACAAGATGCCACCATCTCCCTGGGGGCTGAAATATGTCCTGCTGACCTGAAGGGAGAACTGAATAGTGAGGAACTCAAGCTAAAAGCTTCCTCTAGGGGTTTTTTGTTTTGTTTTTAATTTCCTGTCTCTACCTAAGGCAAGAACAAAAAGTGCTAACAGACTCCACAAAGAGCTGTTCTCATGCTGTTCCTGGCCACAGATAGATGTTGAAGTGGTGAAAATTTCACAAAACATCCTTTTATCATGAGATTTCCACATAGTTTTACAGACTCAGGGTTTGAATATTGCATAGGTGTCACTGAGGGCATAATCTGAATACAATGAGTTGTGCAGGCATAGCTATTGACCCAATTTGGCATGCACAACCCTTGTTTCTGGTGATGATCCATGAGATGGAAGGAATGCACCTTGACTTGTTGACAGGGCCGGCTCCAGGCACCAGCTTGTCAAGCAGGTGCGTAGGGCGGCCGATCCGGAGAGGGGCGGCACGTCCAGGTATTCGGCGGCAATTCGGCGGACAGTCCCTCACTCCACCTGGGAGCGAAGGACCACCTGCCGAATTGCCACTGCAGATTGCAATCGCGGCTTTTTTTTTTTTTGGCTGCTTGGGGCGCCCAAAACCCTGGAGCCGGCCCTGCTTAGTGACCCAGATACACAACTTGGACTTAGGTGTTCCAAGGCTCAGCACTGCAATGCCTAATTTTTAGGCACCTAGAAAAATCACAGGAACAACAGTGGGATCCAAAAAGGCTGAGTTAAGTGTAATACACTCTACCTCAGAGGAGCACCCTATAACCCCCATATTTCTCATTTATACTAGCAAGGGAGTTACAATTCAATGACTCACTTGCACAAGACCACACCAGGGGAATTGCTCAACCTTGCCTGGGGACTCAGCAATGCTTACCAGAAATGCCTGGACTTATGTTCTCCAAGCACATGGACTAAGGGTATAAAACAGAACACAGAGGCCCCATGCTTGGCCTTTTCTCCTGCTCCCACCTATGCTGTAAGCAACAAGGACACTCAGAAGACTCAAGACTCCAACAGAGAAGACTGGCCCAGGTTTCAAGGGTGAAACTTGTGTATATGACCTGCAGTATCCAGTGGAGTGAGAAAAACTACTTAATCTAGATGTTGCTCAGTTTAATAGGGAGACTGAGATTTTAGACTGCGTGCTTATATTTTATTTTATTTTGATAACCACTGTGACTTTTTATCTATCACTTATAATCACTTAACATCTATCTTTTGTACTCAGTAAACTTGTTTTACTGTTTATCTTTGCCAGTGAGTTTGCCTGAAGTGCTTGGCAAATCTGCTGAGGTTTACAAAGGCTGGTGTATGTCCACTTTCCATTGGTGAACCAATTAATAAACTTGCATTGCTCAAGAAAGGGTCTTGAGCAGTGCAAGATGATATATTCCTGAGGTACAAGGCTAGGAGCTGGGGGGATTTGGCTGGTGCCTTTCTCTGTGTGATGCATGAGTGGCTCTGGGAGCATTCATGCAATCTACCTGAGTGTGGGGCTCCACATGCAGTTGTGGTGAGTGATAACAGCATCTGGAGGGGTTTTCTGCTTGTCACTAGCAAAGCATTGTGAGAGACAGTCCAGGCTGGAGAGTTAAGGGGGCACAGCGGTCCCACAGTCCCAGGCTGTACCCTGGGGATCTCGTCACATTAAGCACCTAGGCTCCCACACAATGGATGGAGAGAGAGAGACGTAGAGAATGCAAGCCACAAGCACGCTATGAAGGAAGCCACCTAAACTAGCCAATGGGAGAGTTGACAATAGGTGTGTGTCCTAAACCCTTCCCGTCTCCTGGACATAGGCACCTATGTCCAGGGTGCAGGGAAGCACTTATCTCTGCTTAGTTATCTTGAACAGGAACCATCTCCTGGAGTCAGGCATCTTAGCCACCCAAGTAATTTCTTGTGAGAATGTATCTTGGGCCTCACTCCACAAAAAACAGGGGTGGGAGTGATGGTGACCTTATAATGTTTAGCCCAATGATTAGAGCACTCACCTGACATGTGTGAGACCCAGGTTCAATTTCCTTTCTCTGCCTCAGGGGAAGAAAAAATCCATACAGGGGTCTCCCACCTCTCAAAAAGTTCTCTGAGCTATAGGATATACTAATACAGGGCACCCTCAATCTCTCAGGCTGAAGCTGTTCTACTGTGGAAAAAGTGATTGGAGCAGGGGGACTGGACTTTGAGTTTCCCACTTCCTGCTGCCCTAACCAGCAGGCTACAGAGTTATTCCCTCTCTCTTTCTGGCCCAAATGTCTGTTCCACTATGGATAAATACTTACTAAACGTATGTGCCAGGGAACAGGGTCTAGAGACATCATACTTACATCATAGAAATATATGTACAGAGTCAGAGCCATATGCTTCAGAGATCCCAGACTCATATAAATAAAAATGGCTGCCAGCACCGTCATAAAAATGTCTGCCTCTTGCAGCCAATGTGTGAAACTTACATGAAGTCAAAGGGCAGAATTAAGGTTGTTTGGGTATCCTGAACTGTGCATTTTACCACTTTCTACTATTTGGGAGATGGAACTTTAACTCTGGATTTCCAGCAACGAGAAGATTATGGCAATTAGGGGTCAGAGCAAAAACAAAGCAGCTGAGAGAGAGCACCCAAAGTTTGAGTTATGGATTCTATGCTGCAAAGGCCTTCTTGGCACAGCTCCTGCTGCCTGTGTCTCTGCCACTCCTTTCTCACTGTTCCTTTGGGGTCACCAAATGATCACAGGAAATGGCTTTTGTTAAAGCAGAGAGATTAATTCAGTTACACATTCCCTTAACATCCTGCTCCAAAACCTGGCCAGTTACATCAATGGCTAAAAATACAGGGCAAAGTCCTGCCCCTATTGACGTCAATAGGAGTTTTGCCATTGACTGCACTGGGGTCAGGATTTCACCCATAGAGTAGGAACACCTCCTGAAAAGCATTACTTGCTTTCAGCTTCTGTTTTACTAGTGGTTTTCTGCAGTTGCTTCTTAAGGGCTTGGAGATTCATTCCCTCTGTCATCCCCCATTTGAAAGATGGGCAAACTGAGGCACAGAAGAGTTAAGTGAAGTGCCCAACAGCACATGGCAATGGGCAAACTATGAACAATAGCCCTAGGGCTTCTCTATTGTCTAGTGCAGTCAATCACATTAGTGTGATTTTTTAGAGCACTCTAACATCTGGACTGCACTGTATAGTCCTTCTTGGTGTAAACTAAAATGTACCTCAGTTCACATAACTTACTATGAAGAGCTGTTCTCATGGTGTTTGTAGCCATAGACAGATGCTGAAGTGGTGAAAACTAGTTTAACGCAGTACATTTCAGTTCATGCCAGCAGGGGCTACATGGGGCACTTAAGAGAGCAGCACATTCACACGCTCTATAACTCACACCCTTCTAATGCACTTTAATGCACCATGTAGACAAGCCCCTGCTGCAGTTCCACACTTCTTCATTCTGCCCGCTTTTGGTGGTGTGTGGGAGCATAATATTGCCACTCATTTCCTATTTTCCTGCAGGAGCCATGAAGAAAAACTCTGCTTAACAGACCAACCCAATCTTTGTAATGTATGAACCAAATTAACTGCAATTGATTTTTGTTTTTTGTAAGAAGAACTTTCTGCAGGGGGAAGCTAGGAGTGATGTTTACAAAATGTTTAATTTTACAAGGATTTGGTAACTGCAAGCAATCAAACCTACACCTGTGCATATTTGTATCCTAGAGTGCCATCACTTTTCTGAAATTCCCTGGCCATTAACAATAAAAATTAGCTGTTTCTGTGTTTTAGGCTTTTCTATGCATTAAAGGCCTAATCCAAAGCCCTTTGAAGTCAGTTGGAGTCTTTCCATTGATGCTTTAACTGAGGACATAATTTCCTTCAGTAGTTTATAAAGATGGGGCTAAATTTTCAAAGCATTGTATGGAAGACACATGCTATGCTATACAACCAAATAATGGGTGTATTATGCGCATATCTTCCAAGAAACACACTGAAAACCAAGGGTGGGATTTTCAAGAGTGCTCAGCATTGGCCTAACTCTTGCCATTGAAGCCAGAGAGCATTTCACCAACGACTGAAGGGGAGCCCATTTAGGCCAATGCTGAACGTTTTTGAGAATTCCAAAATCTCTAATATATTTCAGTTTGAGAAGAAATGCAGGTGCATTTTATACTTACAACACATGCATAACAAACAGCTACTCATATGCTATAAATCTAACAAAGGAGAGGTTACCACATGTGTAGATGTTCAACTGATTTGTTTAAGTATGAATATGACTCATTTAACAGGCTATTCTTTTATGTTGCTGGACTTTAAGTAGGTGGCAGGGTGGAGTCCCAAAATGTTTTTTTGTTGGTGCAGTGTTTGAAGCACTAAGTAGTACCTTACTCACTGAGGCAAACTGGAAAATGAAGACCTCTTTACTTGCCTCAGAGAGGAAAAAAGGCAATCCCTAGACTTTTCATTTGGGGTCAAATCCTGTTGAGGCCATTCAGTACTTCAACACCTGACCCTTAGTTAGGTAGGGGAAGTTTTAGAGTAGAACAGACTTGAGGTAATGGTTAAGTTAATAGATGAGAAGACAGAGAGAGAGAGAGCCCTCTCCCATTACCTTGGGCATAAAGGGAGGCTTCTCCTTATGTGTTTGGTTGTTTATTGCTTTGGGGGTGGAGTTATTTCTGTACCCAAGGTATATAAATATAAGAAATAAAGCTGAGATTTTCAAGGGAATTAGGCACCAAACTCCCATTTACTTTCAAGTGGGCATCTAATTCCCTTAGGCCTCTTTGAAAATCCCAGCCTAAATGGTTTTGCTTATAACCCTTTGCCTCTGAGCAGAACAGTTCTGTGCCTAAGAAACGCAGGCAAGTTGAAGTGGCACCACACAAAGAGAGATGTATTCAGGAAGATTATAGATACTGGATACCAGACTTCCATCCAAAGGACATGGAGGACTTGGACTTTTTCTATGTTCAAAAAGTCACTTTATTTGAATCTTTTGAATACCCATTTGAAATGTAATGTATTTAGCTATGTAGCTTTTTATCCCTTTGTTTTCTGTGTATCGAACCTTTAATTCTAAGCATTTTCCTGTCTTCAGTGATTGATGGCCATTTGTGTTCAGTTCAGTGTGGTCTATTAAAGGAGATACACCCACTATGGGCTGCTGTCAGGCAAAAAAAATTCAGACGTGACTAGTGATTTTGGGGGCCCCCAATTTTTGGGGTGTCCCAACTGAGATGCCTTAAAATGGCCAGATTTTCAGAAAATGCTGGGAAGCTGGCCTCTGAAAATTAGGTCCATTTGAGATACCCAGAAATGGAGGAACCCAACATCTGGACCTCTTAATCCAAAATTAAAGTAATTTGGACTGTAGTTATCTTTTACACAGAAGCCCTTTTCTTTAACTATGCAGATCATTACCCCAGCATCAAATCCTATTGTACATTACATTTTGTTTACTTTCTTCTTTCCCTGTTTTTGTTTTCTTTATACTGGAAAAGGCATTTTGGACCAAATTCTGCTGAGTACCTTCAATGCCCAAACTTCTCAGTGAAGCCTTGTTGCATGACAGGGCCCCTCTCTGCCTTACATGCAAACAGTGAGAGCAGATGGGGGCTCACATGTGGGCATTTTCTGAGAATTGTTGATCAAGCCGTGAACTTCATCTCATCCATATGGCTATACCAGTCGGAAGGAGCATGACATTCTCCATGTACATTAAACAGGAAAATATGAGTTGTTGGCCCAAATTTTATACTCTAGCTTGGGAGGTCATGTAAATCTGATACAGAAAACAAAAAACAAAAAACCCCAACCTATAACTTTGAATCTGTGAGTGAGTTCTTTTGATGAGACCTGTCAGATGCTTGTTATGCTGAAATAAATGCTCTTTGGCTGCTTTTTGCTCCTGATTAAAAAGAGAGCGAAAATGTAAACTAATTCTTAAACAAATTTCAAACAGTGTCATCATTACTAATGGCTCTTTTACAATTCAGTTCATCACTGCAGGCAAATTGGTCTCATTCATAAATTCTCCAATTGTCAAAACAACATAAACAATCATTTATCAGAACACAATAAATCTTGGGTAGAAATCATAATACAAAGACAATGCACAGTTATATCCAGGACTGCCTATTCTGATAGGTTTGCACGGCCAGCCATGATTGGTTATATGTTAATCTGTTGCTATGATCAGCATGATATTTTGTACTGAAAACATTCAGTGTATTAATGGTCTTTGAGAAAGGTATTTGAATTTCTGAACTGCTTTCGTCAGTGCTTGTGGTTCTCCAGATGGAAAGAAATTAACCTCATAGCTTAAGCATCTTTTTTAACATTCGTTATTTGACGTTGATGTTTAATGTAAGATCAGGCAGACCATTTGAAATCTGTCAGTTCCAAAAGATGCAGGTTCTTCCTCAGAAGACTTGAGGGCCCTATCCCAGGCTAGTAAAATACACAACTGAAGGCAGAAAAATATCAGAGAATGATTCCAAACATGTTATGTAAGGAGATATATCGTACTTACACACATAAGTCAGCTAAAAGGGCTAAAGCAAGCTGTTCCTCAAAGTTTTGAGCCGAAGTGAACAAACTCATTTTATATCTACTTGGAAAAATTCTGCCATTCATGCAGTGTGTTTGTAAGGGAGGAGATGGGAATTAAGTCAGAGCAGTGCCAGCATTTGGCTATGCATGTTAGGAGATTCAGATTTTTTATCTGAGAGCGAGATCACTCAAAGAGAGAATGGCTGTGAGTACAGAATCAAAGTAGCATATGCTGGCTAATGTGCTTCACTTTGCTTTTTTTTTTTTTAGATTTCTCCATTGGTTATAGCTACCTTCTAGAACTTAGACATTTTCCCCCATAGATGGCTGCAGAATGGCAGTGAAATTTAAGTTATAAATCTTCATTTTTCAAAGTGTCTAGATGTTTATAGGCCTGATTCAGTACTCAGTTCCACCCGTGAAGATCAGGACTGTGTCCAGTGAAGTCAATGGAGTTACACTGCCCTAACACCGTGAAGGTGAGATAAATGTGAGAGGCCTTTTAATTTGCAGAAGGAGAGGTAGTGTCCTACAAAAGAAAAGACCCTGGCTTTTGCTTAAGCTAATTAGAGGGAATGGAAGAGAGACATATGTGAACTTCTTACCATTCTGATCAATGATGTTTCAGGACTTAAATTTTACCAGAGAATATCAACCTGTAGTTCTGCATCCAGTCATGCAGTCTGGATACTTCAGCTCAGATGAGTGTCACAATCATTAGATCAGAAACTAAAAAGAATTATTAGCAAATGTTGTGGTGTTTGAAATGAACCTTGTTTGGTTAGACATCACTCCACCTGGCTTAAATTCTGTATTTCAAACTCATCATAATACTGAATGGAAGAGTTATCTAAAAATCACACTGAGACACGGAGAACACCACACAGGACAAACTGCAATTAGCCACTGTAGCTGGCTGAACCTGATAGTAGTTTCCTCCACCCCTGAACTGACATGGTGCCCAGAGACTGGACCACATAGAAACTGAGGCCAGCATGCTCCCTTTATAACCAGTAAGAGGGTCATATTTAGTTACTCCTAAGGGTGGGTTCTGCAAGCTCTCACAGCCTAGATTAAATAGATTTTTTTTTCTAAGCACCCAGAGTCAAAACATTTCCTTGCTATTTTCCACTGCATCGAAGATCTGAGACATTTATTTATTTATTTATTTATTTGTTGCAGACAGTAGATAATCTGACATCATAACTCTGCAGGCTGTTCAGTCAGGAAAATGAAATGCTGCCCCACTGATTCAGACTACAGAGGGGTCCAGTTTTGTCCAGAAGGAATGGACTCTACCAACCCCATCATTCTAGGCAGCCCTTTTAACTTCATTTATCTAGATTCCTCCTCTCAGCGAGCAAGCTGTTCTCATATGCCTCTCTGCTGGCCAGAAATATGGGCCACGGAGTTTCTACCAAAATTATAATCATGGATCAGCTAGTAGTCTGACTTTCACAGCAAAAAACAGATATAACAAAGGGAAAAACAAGAGGAACACTGATTTTTTTTTCCTGTTGACAAAGGAACAGCTGATAGCAGTTATAGAAATGTGAGGTAATGATTAGAAAAACAGCAGACTGAATAAAATATTATGAGGTTAAACCAAATTCACATACAAGTATGCAGCAGCCATAGTTTTAAAAGATAAACATTGCATCATGTTGTTCCGCTGCTGAATATGATTCTTCCTCTGGCAGATCCTCCTTTAAAGTTGGTTTGCTTTCTAAAACAACATGTTATACATTCACACAGAGATGGCAAATGCATGTTCAAGTGGGTCTCATGGCAATGGAAGTTCATTGCTGCTGTGCAATGCTTCTAATGAAAGCCCTTGTATCACTGATGCCATTGATGTTGTACACATGTGGAAAATATTTTCAGTTACTAGTACAGTATTTGTGAAAAGCAGCAGTATTACCCAATCTTGACAAAATCAAGAAAGAGAAAACTAATGTTCACCACATGCACTACCCTGAAAACTCAGATGAACTTTCTTTGCTTCTCTGCTTTTGCTTTGAAAACAGTGTGTATGCAAGTGATTTAAAATCATGGCTAACGCCCCTATTTTAAATTTATTAACATGGGCTGTCTGCATGAGAGCACCATTTTAGCCTTAAACTGAAATGCTCATAAAATCCAAACACAATACCAGAGATATTTAATTTCGGCTTTTACTGGGATATTCTTCCAGTGAATCCTGAGAACATCTGATAGGAGTTACCTTAAAAGTTTTGAGTTTAAAATAGAGATGGGGCCGCAACCCCCCACCCCCAATCACAACACACTTGAACTTTGAGTAAGTTCAGATCTAGATCCAGACTTTGCAGCTGGGTCCCATCCCTAGTTTAAACATGTATAAGGACCAAAAAAGGCTATAGTTGTATACATAGTTTACAGGAAATAGTCAACACAGCATTTGTTGTAGCTCTTCTAGCCTTTAATTATTCCCAAGTATCCACCCAATTCTAAACTCCAATCCTTAACTTTTTGTCATGACTTTAGTGCTTAAAGCCTTACACAACCACTTTATCATGGTATAAACATGGCCCCGATTTGAATTCTAATCTCACTTTACATCTGTTTTCTACCTGTGTAACTCCATTGATTTCAGTGGGGTTATTGCTAAATTATGTTGGTGTAAGATCAGAATCAGACTTCATCACTTTACCATACAACCTAAAGAGACTTTGGGCCATATCTCAGCTGATATAAATAAGTATAGCTTCATCAAAGTCAACATGAGTGAGATTATAAAGTGAATAGGCCCATGACATTTATACCATTATGAAGTGGTATAGAACAGAGCATTAAGGCTTTAAGAGCTGCAGTCAAGAAAAAAATTAAAGATCTGAGTTTAGATTTCAGTAACTTCAAAGAAGGTATGCCAATTGATTTCAATAGAGTTATGCCAAGTTACATCAGTTGAGAATCTAGCCCTTTAACTCTTATGTTATAGCATAAGCAGTCTATCAATCTGTCATTATTACTGCTAGGGTGAAAATTCAGCTGTGCAAAAATTCCATTTTAAGTACAGAGTTCCACAGCTAATTAAACAGGTATTGGTTATCTCCTAAACATACAGGGCTATTTCTTTCAAAAGCAAAAATATAATGTTAATAAACATTTATAAAAGCATAACAGAAGAAACCCTTTCTTTAATGCATTTCAAATGTGCATGCTATATTTTGCCTTCTAGTACAAAGGATTTTTATCTTGAGTAACGGTTTAACAGATTAACCAGTTATTCATTTCACAGGCTTGCACCTACAGTCTTCACAGTAGAAAACAAATTGGCATTTCTCTGTTCTTGTGTAAAATGCTATTCAAAAGGGGCCACACACTCATTTAAGTGCAGAGTTCATTTTCTGCATGGGCTGAGTGAAAAATCTCTCCAACGGAAAAAAAGCAGTAGGAATAAACTTTATGTCAAAGGAGAGTTCTTCTGGTCCCACATCCACAATGTTTATCCCAGTGGGATAGGATACAGTATGTGAAATTGCTATATTTTGCAATAATTATGAAAGAGAAATAACATGTGGTATAAATAGAATGTATAACAAAGAACAGCAGTATATGTTAAAATAAACCACTGGTTATGTCAAAACTAATAACTTATTTACTGTGATAAAGTCAATGAGTTAACAGGTCAGATGAACCTAGTGGTTTTACTTGGCCATTTTTCTATTCTGTGTTGTTTTGGGGGGAGGGAATTGTTTATTTCCCCCTCATCTTCCAGACTCAGGGTATATTTTTTCAGGATCATTTTTATATAATCCTGGCATATTTTTATTTGTGACTTCTCTGCTTACACATTTTTGGTGTTTTTTAAAAAGGACATCATGATCATTCAGTATAAGTGTTGAATTTTTTTTATCATTTTGCTTGGGAAGTGGGGAGTTATTAGATTTTATGCAATACATAGAACATTCACAGTCATAGAAAATAGCATCTGTCTTTTTCAGGAACGGAGGTAATTGTGCTTTGTGACAGTGCACATCCTTAAGATGCTATGTATCATTGCGTACTTTAAAAAGCAGTACTCTTTTCATTGATCTTTCCATTTCATTTTTATTTAAAATGCAGATCTTTTTCCCCATTGAAATCTTAGCATTTTTATTTAGAAATGTATAGGAAAAAAGCCATTTCAGACATATTCAGCACCATAAATTACTTTTTGTGGTTGAAACAGTATTCGCTTATGTCATGGGTTGAACATCCTCCTTTATTAGAATGCTATTTATTGCCACCAGCTGCAGTGCTTAGCTAAGAAAGTTCTTGACACCAGCGATTGCTTTTCAGCACCAATGCTTCCGGCTGCTAACAGGGGCTTCTATTTCCAAACGTAGCCACCCCTCTTAAGCTCTTCCTTCTGGTATACAGATATCTCACGTTGTTACCAAGTGGAGTAGGTGGGGGATGGGTCTGAACCCACTAATGCTATATGATCTCTCTGGCTGTAAATCTCCCATGGCTTTGAGATTTCTTGCCAAATATCACTGGCTTGAAAGCTGTCAAATGCGTTCAGGAAATTTACCCATCAGTAATGGATTTTTCAAAATTAAGATGTGAATTTGTGAGCAAAGGGCATTTCACATAGCTAGCCTCTGCTTTATCAAAAGAAACAGAGAAGTACTGTATATTATCAGCTGGGTAGACACTGGTCTCTATTTTATTACATTTTACAGCAGGGAAACTAGACAAAGGTAATTACTCTTCTTCTGTTAAAGGCTATTATTACTCTTGCATGAACAGTTAGCACTGCTATTTTCTCTGCTGCCTATATCTATGGCATTCAGGAAAACCAAGCAGGAAAAGAATAAAAATGGTAGTATCAGCACATTTCCTACTGGATAGTAAGTGCACCTTACAAGGTAAATCTTCAAAGCAGTAGTATGTGTGCTGGGCCGACATGTACAAATCCTGTTATTTTGTTGATATAATTTGTGCATATATCTTCTTCACACTGGTTTGGAAGTGTACCCTTGTAACACCACTACACATAATTGGGCTCAAATAAGCAACAGTGGTAATCAGTGACAGGAGGAGACCTGAACTCTATTAACATGGAAACGCAATTTCTTTTCTCCCTTAGAAAAGAAATACCCAGTAGGTCAAAGATGAGGTCATTTCTGCAGCATGGTGCAGGCAAGCTTGTAGCACAGACGCCTGAACCTGTGAACCCAGGACTTTGGTTTGAAGCAATGTCAGGCCCTCAGCTTTCATAAATACAAATTTCTCCCCTTGACTAACCACAAATACAAGCAAAACACTGATTTGAAACTGTTACTTTTAGAACAAGCTAAAAATTAGAGCAGCAGTGAACTCTTTGCCCTCCCAGCAAACTCAGGCAAAGAGGCCTCTGAACATGCTAACAAGTTTTGACTCACTGACAGAGCTGATAAAACTAGATATCCCATTCAGAAGGAGGCCACTTCCTCAGAATTTAGTTACACTCTTATCTTGAATGTGACTCTCATACATGTGGTGGGTGCAAGGTGCATCTGAAATTCTGCACTGTCCACTAAACTGAACACAGGGAGTCTATTGCTTACCCTCACTCTGCAAATGGCTTAAAGGTGGCCTTGGGCAAGTCACTCGGGGATCTGGGCCTGAGCCTCTCTGTATCTGTGTCTATGTATCTGTAAAATGGAGATAATACCTCCTACCTCACAGTGGATTGTGAGAATAAGCAGGTTAATACTAGTACAGCAGTTTGAATGTGTTAAATATTATTATTATTTATTAGCTATTATAAGTTACCTTAAAAATAAAAAGGACTATATAAAAGCTAACATCTTCTCCTCACATATGATCTGATTGGGTCAGAGTCTCTTACACTCTGGCCACTTTTGTGATATTTAGGTAGTGCACAGGCAGAGATTCTGGCTGTAAATGGCCAGCAGAGAAATCCTCTGATGGAAGGAAACTCCTTACTGGCATAAAGCCAATGAAGCCAACTGCTGTGTCAGCCTCCACTACCACCGTCAAAGGGGCATGCTGGCTGTGTGGGTCTGCTCCTCTATACTGATCCCACATTGTCGTAAGGCCCCTTAGTGGAAAAGTCTCATGCTGGGGCTGGGCTGGGCTGGTACAATTTAAAAGCATTGTTCTCTAATGGTGCCCCTTCTCTGCACCAGTTGAACAAATGACTGCCAAAATTTAGCACAGGGGCCATTGCAGTCAGAGACAAATTAGAGCAGACCTGTGCTTAGGGGTGATCTAGCCTACTCCTGGGCGAATTTTGTGAAACTGCGGTGAAGCAGAAAAATGCCCCTCCCCCCTACAGATTCTCTATGCTTCCTTGCAGAAAATGGTTTCTGTGAGGAAGCAAAGAGAAGCTGCACCAGTGCTCCCCTGGCAGCCAGGGGAGAGGAAAATCAGTGGGGGGAGGAGGAGCTGGCAATGCCCCAGCCACCCAGGGACATTAGTCCCAGCTAGGCGGAGTGGGCGGTGGGGGAGGAGGAAAACGGAGCGAGTTCTCCCTTCCCCTCCCCATTCCTTTCCCTGCACAGAACAACCAGGGCTGGGTCAGCTCAACTTCCAGGAAGCTCTGGCTTCAGGAAGCTCTGCACCACGGGGTGGGTGGTGGGTGGGGGTTGTGTGTGCAGTCGGTGAGGCTCAGCTGGGGCATTTGGGTGCGGGGGGGCGCAGGTGCATGGGGGTTGGGTGGACAAGGGGAGCAGCTCCCCATACAGTGACCCCTTCCCCCCAGGCACCCAGAACCTCCCCCCACTGAACCCCATCCACATCAGGAGCCCCACGCACCCAGACCCCCCCCCCACAAAACCTCCCGAACCCTCACCCCACTGAGCCTCCCCCCTGCATCAGGACTCCCCCATACCCAGACTCCCACCCCACTGAACCCTAACCAGCTTCACTCTGACCCCCCATCCCACCAAGCCCTACTTCCCCAGCCCACCCCATTGAGCTCTAACCACCTGGACTCTCCTGCAGAGTCCCATTCCCCCTGCACCCAGAACCCCACACCAAGCCCCAGTGCATCCAGATTCCCCACCATACCCAGACCCCCCCCCCCCCGAGCTGCCCACACCCAGATTGGCTGCACAGAACCCTGGTACTCCTGAAGGAATTCTGCACCAAAAAGTTAAAAAATTTAAAATTCTGCAAAGTTCTGAATATTTTATTTATCAAAATAACACAGGAACACAATAACAGTATAATCACACCATTTTCAATTATTTTGGTAATTTATTTCAAAATACTTGTCAGCAAATAATTGAAAATGGCCTGATTATATTGTGTTATTTTGACAAATAAAATATGCAGAATTTTAAAATATTGTGTGCAGAATTTTTAATTTTTTTGGTGCAGAATTCCCTCAGGAGTAACTAGCCCCTGGCCAGCCCCAGGGTCAAGGTAGGCACAAAGATGGTAGTGCAGTAGAGTTTAGTTAGCCCCAAAATCTAGAGCTGAAAATTCTTTAGTCATAAAAAGCATTGAAAGATGCCAGAGAGATAAAAGAAAGTAAACTACATAAGCACTCATTTGTTCTGTGTTTGTACCGCACCTAGCACAGTGAAATCCTGGGCTATGACTAGGACTCCTAGGTGCTGCGGTAATATAAATAATAATTAAACAAGTTTAATTTGTTCCTTTTCATTATCCATTTGCATGAACTTGTGACAAAATAAGAAAGGGTCAGATTTTTACTCCCCTATAGTAGTGAAAATCCAGAGTAACTCCGCTGACTTTAATTTTTACTAGTGGGTAGAACAGCAAGCTGCCCTATAGGCAAGCTGCCCTCTAGGAAGTCCAGCAGTATAACTTCCTTGCCCCTGCAGAAATATGAAAGATATGGGCACCATGTAACCAACTATTTCAGAACTATCTTTCTAACACAGCTGCTCTCCCCACACATGTACTTTCCACACAAATGCATGGTAGGTCCTCTTCTGTGCCTAAGGACACTGTTCATTTCCCCACTGAAAGTTCCCCATGGTGGGAGTGAATGAGCAAGCCATCCCATCTGGGAGTGCTGAGATATGTGCCCATCTGGGCTTTTACACCATTCTCATGCCTGGAAAGCTTAAAGAGCGGTGGGGAGAGTTGTTTGAACATCAGTGTTACATCCTTGCTTACTTTGCTGCCTTTATTTACAGTTGTTGTGTGGTAGTAAGACCAAGAGGATGAATACTCCCTCCTCTTAGGTTGCCCTGTTGCAGGAATATTTGCTATCCTTGGCATAACCCAATCCACACATTGATATTGACCGTAATTAAGCCCCACAGGTTTCCCTGAATTGCCCTACACACATCTAGGGTTTCTTCTTATTTTCACTGCTTTAATTTTTCTCACTTTAAAATTCCCAATTGACTTTGATTAAGCTGCTAGGGAAACCTGATAAGCTTTAAAAAGCCAGACAGGGTTAGTCAGTTCTTCTGGCTCTCTCCAAAATATGCACTTGAGAAATTACTCCTATTTTTCAGCCCAAGTGAATAAATACTTTCAAATAAAAATCACACTCGAGTGCAGTGATTCTCCAGTGTTATGCCAACATTATCTTTTTTTTTTTGCATTAGATCAGCAGAACAAAAGAAATTAGATGGCATCTGCAAGTATGATTCAACTAAAATATGTTCTCTCAAGACAAGCTTTTCTTAGAAGCGCAAACATTTAGTCCTGAGTGGCTACAGAAGTTAAACATGGCATTAAAAGTTGTAGCAAGTAGAACAGTAAAGTCAAAATGGGTTTAATACAGTATACTTACAATTTTAACTTACACCTTTTCCATTCCCAGAAGTCTTTTGAGCTACTTAAATAATGAAGACAACATTCATAAAACATTTTATAATCCAGCCATTAAATCTCCTTTTTATACAGGTTTTGGGGGGAGGGTCCAAAATAATTTACACCTTTCTTTTGTCACTTAATGTTACTTTGGCATATAAAAATACTGCCTTAGTATACCATCATTTTAGGCTGCAATTGCATCTTTCATTGCAATTGCCCCATGTACCTTCTCTATGGCAGCACATACTATGCAACACCAACACAGTATTTCAGTAAAGCAGAGCAAATAGAAGATGAGATTGGGTCTTTTAAGCCACTAGCTGCAAGGAGCCATACAGCAAGGGGATTCCTTGGTGGAATTGTGGCTTACTCAGCCAAAATTCCGTAGGGGCTTTGAAGGAAAGTATGCCAGAAAGGGATGAAAGGGTGTTGCATGTGGTCCTCTAGGCACATGCTCATCTCTGTTGGCGTGCAGGTGTTCATGCTTCTATCTTTACTCCTTTTCATGCCCTTTTTGGAGGCCAGTGCCATTTCCAATCCAAACCAAGTGCTGACCAATGTCCATCCCCGTCCCCATGTGCATGCACTAGATCACTCACAATCTGACTTTCAGTAGTGGCATCCTTAACATCTATAACAGACACCTAGCAATTAACTAATTGCATATATTCAACACTGAGCAATGGCAGATTTAGGTATCCTGCACAGTTAGGGTTACTATCCGTCTGTATTTCCCCAGACATGTCCGGCTTTTGCGTCTCTAAATAGCCATCTGGGAGGAATTGGTAACAAGGTTAAAAGGTCCGGGATTTTTCCCCTCCCTTCTCTCCCTCCCTCCCATGCAGAGTGCGGCTGCTGATTGGGTGGCTGGGCCTGATTGAGCCACTCCCATTGGCCTCCAGCAGCCAGAGCCCTCCCCTGTTCCCCCCTGCTACCTGCAGCATGTTTTGCCTACACGTGGACATGGGCATGGTAAGGGGAGTCCTGGGGAGCAGTCAGGGATGGGTCCCCGGCCTCCACCTGCTACCCCCCCCCTCCGCGCGTCCCTCCCCCATGGGTTCCCCCCCCCCGGCTGCCTCTCCCTTGCCTGCTTGTACTGCCAGAGCTAGTCTGCTGCCCCCGAGTCCTAGTGCCCCCCCATCCACTAATGGCAAGACAGGTTGCCCTTACCCTGCCCTTCCACCCTAGCCCCGAGCCTCTCCAATGCCCCAAACCCCTCATCCCCAACCCCAGCCCTCATCTCCCCGCACCCTAATCCTCTGCCCTAGCCCTGAGCCTTCATCACCCCGCACCCTAATCCTCTGACCCAGCCCAGAGCCCCCTCCTGTATCATGAACCCCTCAGCCCCAACTCTCATCCCCCTGTACCCTAATGCTCTGCTCCATCCCTGAGCCCCCTCCTGCATCATAAACCCTTCATCCTCAGCCCCAACCCTCATCCCCCTGCACCCTAATCCTCTGCCCCAGCCCTGAGCCCCCTCCTTCATCATGGACCCCTCATCCTCAGCCCCACATCCCTCCCCCTTGCACCCCCTCCTATCCCCAAACTCCCTCCCAAATCCCCTCCCTCTTCCCACACACCCCCTCCTGCCCTCAATCTCCCTCCCAAAACCTGCACCCCCTCCCTTTGCACAGCCTCCCACCCCCAAACTCCATCCCAGAGTCTGCACCCCTCACCCCCTCCTGCACACCCACCCCCTGCCCCAGCCCAGAGCCTGCACCCAGCACCCAAACTCTATCCCAGAGCCTGCACCCTGCACTCCTCCTGCACCCTAATCCCCAGCCCAGGACCTGCACCCCAGACCTCCTCCCCCCACACAACCCCCCCTCCCAGAGCCTTAGGCAGGTGGGGGGGGCGGGTTCTGGGCACCACCAAAATTTCTACATCCCTGCCACCCATGCAAGTGGATAAGGGTCAGGGCAGTCAGGGGACAAGTAGGGTCCTGGGGGGCAGTTAGGGTGGGGGGTTCTCAGCAGGGGGCAGTCAGGGGACAAGAAGCAAGGGGGGTTGGGGATTCTGAGGGGGGCAGTCAGGGGGTGGGAAGTGGGAGGGAGTGGATGGGGGCGGGGTGGGGGTGGGGCTCCCCCCCCCCCAGTGTCCTCTTTTTTGATTGTGGAAATATGGTAACCCTATGCACAGTAGGCCATGTTAGGAGGGTGGTGTTGCCAAAAGCAGAAAGCTAGGATGCCTGAAGCAATGCTTCATATTCATATTTAGGAACTTAATTGGGCAGCCTCATTTTCAAACATGCGCATCCAGATTTCCCAGTATGTCATTGACTGAGGCACCCAGAATCAACACTGGCCTCCATTTAAGTGCAGTTGTAGGCAGCATAAAAGGTGTGGTGCATCTGTGATTTTAAAGCCACAGACCACAATTTTCAGAAGTGACTAGTGACCTTGGGTGCCTCCATTTTTGGTTATTCAATTTGTAACACCTTAAAGAGGCTGGACTTTTAGAAAGAACTGAGCACTCATTTATCATATCAAACACTGAGCAATATCTGAGCACTTTATTTATCTGAAAGAAAAAAGAAACTGAGTAAAGAAAGTTCCTGCTTGAGATACCTATCTTTGCAATCCCAAAAAGGATTAATCAAGTCTGTTAAATTGTTTTCTGACAACTGGGATTCCAATAGTGTGAATGAGGCAGAGCAGTGAAGATTAGAAGTACTACATTTGAACCTCCAATCCCTTCTTCAGTCAAAATATTCTTCCACACCATAGAATCCAGAACCAAGCTTCCACCCTTGGGAACCTGAAACACATGCCTACCCAGTCAATCTGGTTAATCGACTGAATCAGAGACCAGGCAGCTTTGAATGAAAATCATCCTGAGAAGCTTATTATGCCCAATTTGAAAAAATAAGTCAAATGAACCATTCGATTGATGAACAAAATGCATAATTTCTTGTTGCTATTATAAAAGGCCCTGCATTTACTGTGCTATACAGTTTGTCAGAAAACAGTTGTCAAACCTTAATCTCTGCATTAGCCAGTCATTTTGGAATTGGGGACCAAAGTGCCAGAGGGCAGTTCAAGCATTGCATTTAGACAAGTGACGAACTTGCTGGAGACCTGGGGAAAGTAGCATATCCAATATATCCTGTTGTCACCAAGGAGTTACATGACGTCTTTACCAAAGACATATTTAGAGATGTTTTACTTTTATACAATGGGAAACTGATGAGAAAACAAAAATCATCCCTGCCGTCCAATAGTAAGTTAGAATAGGTTTTTGGAACTGTAAGCTTTCTCTCTTGCAACTCTTCAACAGAAAAAATTAACTGCAGGACCAAAATGGACTGAAAGAAATCAGAAAACAAAGTCAAACTAATACAAAGAATGGCAAGTCACTGCTTTTTGGGAAAAGTTACCTTATTACAGATGTTAGTAGCCAGAAATCAACAAATTTGTTTCACCAGAACTCAAATTATTTTTTAATTTAAGCATTGGCATTACAGTGAAGAAAGCCAGAAAAGAGGAAAGTCCCAGGCTTGGAAGTGAGAGAATACATTATCTTCAGCCAGATATGGGGCCTGGTTCAAAGCCCATTGACATAATTTTTCTATTGTCTTTTGTAGGTTTGGATCAAACACATGGTTAGCTTGTAATGAAGGCAGAAAACTTCAAGTTTGAGGGGCTTCATTTAATTCTTGTAATTGTAACCCCATCCTACATAGTTAAAATTGGTTAAATCCAGTATGAAGGAGAAAGTCTAACTGTAGACTTGAAAATACAATGTATACATAACAAGGCTACTATGCAGATGACTTCAAATGTCATCCCGCTTTGAGCAGATGTGTTAAAGGCAGCACATTTGTTTGTCATTATACTCAATGCAAGTAGTGAAGAGGTTCCACTTGACTTTTGCATACAGAGCTTTACTATTATTAATATTACTGTTACTACTATTATTATTAGTCCTGTCTCAGTGTAGGGGGATAGGACTAGATGACTGTGGTGGAATTCTCCCCTGTATTCACATCCTACACACTATTGTAATAGTCTTTGTTTAAGGTATGCCTTGTAAGGTATCATTTGAAAACTCTTAATTTGCTGGTCAGTATTGTCCTGATAAAATGTGCGGCAATGTCATATGTGAAGTCATAAGGTTCCTTTGTATGGTGTTAAGGGCGCATGTTCAAAACTCAAAGCCTGTCTTGAACAAACAAGTGTATGGTTGCCTTAATTTGCATTTAAGCAGTGAACACTCACCAAGCAGGAAGAGAAAACAGTGGAAGCTCACAGGTGGAATAAACAGCAGGGAACATCTTTCCACACAGACTCTTTGTCTTCTACTGTCCAGCTGGAAATGTTTTTTCAAGAAGGGGAATGAAACTATAAAAAGAAGGGGCAAACACCCCAAGAGACCCCCCCCTCCTTTGAGGGAGGAGTCCTGACCTGAAGAGTTTGGTCAGTAACCTGCATGTGGTGAGAAAGTTTGCTTAAATCTAGTATAGTTTGTTAAATTAGGCACTAGTAAACGTTTTATCTGTATTTTTCTTGTAACCATTTCTGACTTTTATGGCTCATTACTATTCACACTTAAAATCTATCTCTTTGTAATTAATAAACTTGTTTTATCTAATACAATGTGGTTAAGCTGAAGTGTCTAGGTAACTCCGTTTAAGGTAATGAGCTGGCATATTATTCCCTTAAAGGAATAATGGACTTAATATATTTGTACTGTCCAGAAGAGCGTTGAGCAATACAGGACATATATTTCCAGGGAAAAATCCAGAACTGGGAGTGTGTTGAGGTTACCTTCGGTATAAGCCAGGCTGGTGAGAGCCAGGGTGTAACTGGCAGGCTGCAGTT
The DNA here is from genome assembly GCF_011386835.1 of Chrysemys picta bellii. Taxonomy (NCBI): domain Eukaryota; kingdom Metazoa; phylum Chordata; order Testudines; family Emydidae; genus Chrysemys; species Chrysemys picta. The sequence goes on along the minus strand of NC_088794.1, from coordinate 100,668,548 downwards.
ACATACAAACACTCAGGGTGTGGCTTGCATGGTGGAAGGCTGTTTGCGAGCAGCCCAGGTGGAAGCCGCTTGAGCAAGGCATTACAAGGCACCCAAGGTTGCAGGGCAGGGGTGATACAGCCCCCCCCCACTAGTCTAGATTATGCCCCAGTATGTCACAATGACCTATTGAGGTCCCTTCCAGTCCTACATTTCTATGATTTCTCTTGTTATGGTCTGACCATGCTACTTAACATGGTGGAATAGCTCACAGAGAAAAGCAATAAATGTAACAGCATTTAAACTTTACTGAGTAATATCTAGAGACCCCAGAATATTAGCCCTTGAGTTCTAAACTGAGAACAGTGTCAGACCACCATTTGATTTGGGGCTTATTTAATTCTACCTATTTTGACAATCAAGCAACATTAACCACATATGTGAAAAACTATTTCAGAAAAGGAATATACTGTGTGAATATCATGGAGTAGTGGATTTTTGGACTTGACTTTCTGCTTGCTAATCCCTGGCTGGTAGATGTAGCATATAAGGTGATATAAATATAATGTGAAGAAATACTTGTGACAAATATTTAAGACCACATTCTTATTTACACTGAGGTGGTTAAGACCACTCTGGCAATGTAAAGGGCCCTTGATGTATGAGACTCAGGCCTGTAATGTTCTGTCTTTTCATGCAATTGGTGATTGTAAGTAGTCGCCACATAACCATGGCCCCAAAGGAGAAGGCAATTCTATTAATTGGGGGGGGGGGGGGGCTCTATGGAGCTAGTTAAAGGGTTCCCAAACCCCAAGCCTCATGCCTGAGAAAACACCACTTGTTTCTCTCCCAAGCCCTTGAGGAAGCAGGAGGCGTGGAAGGGAACCAAGAACAAATACTGCACTCAAGAATCAAACACTATTTTTCTGAGCAGAAACAAACCATTGGGTAGTATCAGAGACAATTCAGGGGGTGGCAGGATGCATATGTGGTCACATGTACACAAACATACACAGCAATAGTACAAATTACCCAGTTCCCAATGCCTAAATGCTCTCTAAACCAATTAGGAGTCCAAACTGCCCACAAGCCCAGTTTCTTAGTCCCAATCAGGGTACCTTCCAACCCTCATGCTGGTCACTCATGCTTGGGCACATGACAAGCTCTGAGTTCTGTGTCCTGGGCTCTGCAGCACTGACTGGCAGGTTACTATGCTGCTCAGGATTCTTACACTGGATCTAGACCATGCCCTAGCTTGCTCCCCAAGCCAATCCTCCAGCTCCTACCCTAAATCCAGGCTGTGTCTTGGCCAGCTCTCTACTGCAACAGCAGTAACAAACAGCATGTGCTCTCTTTAGCCCCGCCCCATACCCACTGACTGGCCCAGAGCCAATCAGATGCCCTTCTTCCACTCCCCTGCCCTTGTTCTAGAGTGACATTCTGCCCTTCAATGTTGAGGCTGGCTGGCAGCAGGATGTGGGAATGAAATATTTCCTCCCAGTCCTCCAGGTTCAGTGCCCCTTTCTGTCAACTCCTTCATCACTCAGTATTCCAACTTCCAAGGGAAAGAGTTTGGAGGGAGGCAGCTCCTCATGGGAAAACCTGTCCTGCAAGGTGCTGAGTTGTAAGCACCCCTACCTTTCATTGGTTTGACTCCATCTTAGTCCCTTGTATCAAGACCCAGCCCTAGCATTAGGGTTGCACTTTAAAGGGTCAAGTTCAAAGACTGCTGAACCAACTTAATACCTGGTGAAACTTCAAGGTTCAAAAACAGCAGGTGAGAACCTGGTTTCAAGAATTCTGCTGGACTCACACAGAGATTGCTCCCCACAGGAAAAGAAAGCTATTTAAAAGGATGAGTGAGCCTATTGCCAATAAGCACCAGCAGACTGTGTGATAAACGAGAAGGAATGTTTAACATTTCAGCCTAGCTCACTAGAGAAAAGAGTACTACATCCATCAAATTTACTTCTCTCCTTGCTGGATGATATTTACCAGCACAGTTCTGCACTACTCAAGCAAGGATGAAAAGACAATGGCAGCAGCATGGGAAGCACTGGTATAAAAATGTAGGTAAGTTTCCACAATGACTGTATATCAAGACTGTGCCTACATATATATAGATGTCAAGTAACAGCACAAAAGGACACATTAGATGGGACTTATATTGCCATGGACCTCAGATGCTCAGGACTAGCTCAATAACATGAAGAGTTATTCCATAAAATAATTATGTTCCTGCTAGTGACTAATTCCAATGAGCACAAGGACCTTGCTACTTAACTACATCTAAAGGGATTACTCCTTTAGCTCAAGTAGTCGGAGCCAGGGTTTGTGCTGCTGAAGGTACCACATTCTGTTCTCCAGGGTGTCTGTTACACATACTTTATGCCTGCCTCAGAGCAATGCTCCAACATCCTCATTTTCAAGAGCATTAAGTTCATGCACAAGTTTTTAAAAAGAAAACTCACTTAGCAACGTGATTTTATATCATTTAGTGAGCAAGAGCAGTGTATTTATCCATGAAGTTGCTAGGGAGTTTTTTAAAGAGACCCTCACTGTACATTACATGTTCTTTTTTTTTCAATTAAACTGATAAAGTGTTGGAACACAGCATTCCTATGTTTCCTTGAGTACTCTCAAAGGCAGTTGAACATCTGGAGGAAAAAAAACTATGCTAGAATAGAAGAGTCACTATAAAGATTCTTGATATTAAGCTGAATCAAGATTCACCAGTCCCTGCTTACTGCTTGAAATGTGATATGAAAAATGTCTATGAGAAAGGAATTGTAGCACTTTCATAATCCCCTGTCTTGACTTGATTGTCTAAAGTATACAAAAACACACTGGAGAGATTCTTGGGTGCCAGAGTAGCCATCCTGAAAATATAGATTTCTTCTGGGCTCCAACTTCTGTTGCTTGAGATACATTAATGCAAAGTGAATGTTACATTTTTGCCGTTCCTTATGCCATGTGTATCTTGAAGGTTTGCTTAGATTTAATGAAAACGAAATTATATGAATTAGTAATTTCCTTCATAAGACTGAGTATTGCCTCAAGAAACCCGCCGTGTTTGCAGGGGGAGAGTGTGCCTGTCCAAGGACAGGGATTGGAGGGAGTGAGAAGTAGAAAAGGATGAGGGATCTGACCAATGGGAGTTTTGTGAATGATTTCAGTGATGCAGGATTGGGCCCCCACAATGTAATTTATGCATTATTTTCTTTACCTACATTTTAGACTTTTTTTCCTCATAAACTAATGCTGCCCTCGAGCAACGTTAATTTGTGTGAGCAGCATTTTCTCAGCACACTACCAAAGGTCTCAGTGACCTTGGCTGAATTGCAGAGGTGAAATTTTCATGCTGATGAACTATTCTTGATGAATTTTTCCCAGTGAATAAGAGGCATGAGCAGGTTTTTCTGCAATGTCAGACATCCATTTAGTCCCTTTCCATCTTCCCCTCCCCCTTAAATAATAGAGCATGTAAAATCATGCTGAGGATAATCTCTCTGTGTCTCTATCTCTCTCTGTATATATATATGAATATTTGAGATCCACTCTGATCTTACTCAGTTCTCCTTAGAGTGTTTTGGGAACCAGCATCATAGATAAAATACAGAAGTTTATTTCTTTTTAAGATGTCCGCTTCAGGATGCCATATCACAGACAATGTTTGTATTAATGGTTAATTAATGATGCTGGTTTGCATCTACATAGCATCTTTTGTCCGAAGATCTCAGTGCGCTTTACGAACATTAATGAATGAAGCTTCATAGGAACCCGGTGAGGTATGTAAGGATTAGTGCCATTTAACAAACAATTCCTGCAATTGCAGGCTAATGATTTACCCAAGGTCACTCAGTGTGTCAATGGCAAAACCAGAACTAAAGCCTTGATTCACAGTCCTCTGCTCAGATCACTAGCTCTCTTATTACTTGCACAGCACCTCTTACTATCTGCTCATCACAATTCTTTACTATGGACATACTCTATTACATGTTTTCACACTGGCATTTGAAGATTCAAATCAAGGAACTGTCCCATCTCTCATGAGCATAAACATTGGCACCAGCATCAGAAGATCCACTGGCAGAAGATTATTAGTGTCTGTAGCAGCAGAAGCATGCACCTGGCCTACAGGGGTATACTGTTTTGAAACTATTATTAATACTCATTTCAAATCGATCCAAATATTTCCTGTGCTTTAGCCATTGATAGAGACTATGTGTGACAGAATATCTTGTAAAGTTTACATATCAGGTCGAATTCAGCGCTGAGGTGAGTGACTTCATTGACTTCACATTGACTTCATTGAGAGTTATACCCATTTATGCCAGTACTGAACTTTGGTCTATTGCATAAAGACTTGCACTGTGTCTTCATATTAACAATTACAATCCCCATTCCCATTCATGAAATCACTATAGAAAATGTAGAATGGCTAACACCACACATTTGTGATAATGTAGCATGTCAAATAAAACTGTAACAGGCTTAGACAACAGCACTTACTCATCATTTGAGATAACTCTCCTCTGGACGCAAGAGCTAGTGTTATAAAGATTAGAACAGGACTGTCTTAGGTGTATACAGAGAGTAGTTTTATATCATAGTTAACTTCTCTGATGTTCAGAAAGGAAACTACTGGCCATTGACCAACCAACAGATCACATACATCATTACTTCTGCTGAAGAAAGCTGATCATTCAAACTGGCTCTGAAACTCTAAAATAGTTCTTGAAATTCTGAGGCCCTGGGAGATAATTGGTCTAGTGGGTATAAAAATTACAGCACGTCAGACCAATTTCTTTTCTCTTTAGCATAGAATGTCAATGGTTCATCAAGGGGTGGGGAGGAGTTATCTTCCCCTATGGGAAAAGGGCCCTTCCTGACAGATGGAGGGAGGGAGGTTGCCTTAGAATTCTTTCACAGGAGCGGGAGAGCTGCCTCCTTTTTGATGTTCAAGGAAGATGCAGAGGGTTTGGAATGAATTATATGTAGATAATGGGGGAATCAGCTGGAGGACTTGTTCCTTCACACCAACCTCTGAGCACACTGCCTCAGGCTCCATTAATTTTTCAGCAGATTTACCATTGGCCCCTGAGACTGAAAGTGGGTACATGTGTGGCAGAAATGCAAATATCTCCCCAGGTGGGCATTGGACCATGTGTAAATTCTCAGGCTTGTGGAGGGGTAGAGGGATTCAGGATAGAGGGGAAGAATGCCACATAGGAGGTTTACACAGCCAATTGCAACTGGAGAGATCCACATACAAAGAGTCCCTTTTAGACATGGATCTTGTGGAGTGATTTTGCATCCCTTTTCACTCCCTTCCCCCCCAGAAAATGTTCTTAAAGACTGTCTGTAAACCATGGATAAAGAATTGCTCATATTCATGTAACAGTGCTGGAAATGGTTCTCGCTCTCTTCCTTCTCCCCACCACCCAACCCCAGTCACCTAATAAGCCAAATTTGTCCCTAGTGTTATCCCACTCTAGTGGAATTGCAACAGGAATGACTTTGGTCCAGTATGTCTACCCAAAAGCTGCAGATAATGCAAAATACAGCTGTCTGCTTTGTGAGTGAGATGAGCACCATGTGCACATAACACCATTGCTCAAATCTCTGCACTGGCTTCCTGTTAACTTCTGGTTGCAATTCAAGGTGTTCGTAATGATCTGAATGGTTTGGGACCCAGTCGTTTTGAGAGACTGTCCTACCCTATGACCCATCGTGGAGGTTAAGATGAGCTGAGAGGCTCTTTCTATCAGTTCCTGGACTAGCTCCATTGAATGCCCTGCTTTAGAATTAATTCCCCTTGACAATCTGCCAGAGTTTCGTCTCATGGTCAGAGATATTATTCTCTGCTTTAGTTTATGTCTGACTTCAGTATTTTGTTTTAATTGTCTGTCAGTTTGTTGTTCCTGATGGCAGAACAATGTGCAAGGGTTTATGGAATAATTATTTTTTTAAATTGTAAGTAAGCCTTTAGCTTCTATGGCCATAAGCACTCTAAAATAAAAGATCTGAAGATAATGTTCCTGCTCCTAAAATGGGTGGTACAATCCAGTACCCTGGGTTATAGAACTCCAAGAAGCCCATTATAAAAACCCTTCCCTGCCAGTCATTATTAAATAGAAATCTATGAGGAAAGATGTTCTTGGGACATAGTTGCTTCAGCTAGTGTCACTGCAAAAGCTTAATGGATGCAACAAGAATCAATAGGTCTCATGAGGAATGTGTTACTGGTAATGGGAAACTCCTACTGATAAGGCTCAGGGAGCAGCTCCTCAGCTGAAATCTTCATCAGTGGAGCTACACCAATTTGCTCCAACTGAGGATATGGTCTCAAAAGACTAGAACAAGGTGCCAGTGGCATGGATGCAGCACCACTTATGTTGGCACCTAGATACTGACATCCTGACTGTGGAGGTAGGAGGTATGGTCAGGTGTTTAATGTGCAGGACTAAGTATACCTCTACCCCAATATAACACTGTCCTCGGGAGCCAAAATATCTTACCGTGTTATAGGTGAAACTGCATTATATCGAACTTGCTTTGATCCGCCAGAGTGCGCAGCCCTGCCCCCCCGGAGCACTGCTTTACCGCGTTATATCCGAATTCGTGTTATATCGGGTCACATTATATCGGGGTAGAGGTGTATTGGTGATCTGTTCTTTGTCCTACCACAGACTTGTTTTGTGACCTTAGGCAAATCAGTTCCTGACTGGATTCCAGATCTGGAGGGAAACAAAAAAAAGACTATTTTCTCTGTCTATTACAGGGGGCAAGTAATGTGGTTTACATCAATAATATCTGTAAAGTGACTGGAAGAGATTAGAAGTGCAAAGTATTATTATTTATTAATTATTGATTACTATAAATTATTTTAGCGAAGAACATCAGGTCCATCCTATCACTAACCAAGAAGTCATCAAGGTTACTGAAATGTTGTTTAAACAGTTCTTTGCAGGATTTGGAATAACATGTTAACTTCATTCTGATGAGGAAAATAATTCTGATTCAGAAATCTTCAGAGCAAATGTATAAAATCTGGGGACACAGCAAAGTCCATACCACACCAGTGAGACCTGTCAGATGGGATGGTGGAAAAATTCCTACAGAGATGACGAGGTTGGTGTGTCCACCTTATAACTTTTAGCCCACTGGTTACAGCACTCTCCTGAGAGGTGGGAAACCCCCTGTTCAAATCCTTTCTCTCCATCAGGTGGGGGAGAATTGAACCTGAATCTGTCACCATCTCAGGTGAGTGCTCTAACCACTATGTTAAAAGTGATAAGATAGGCACCACCACCTTCTCTTCCTCCCTCACCCTGCCGCCCCATTTTGTGTGGAAGGAGACAGATGCCTAACTCATTCTCACAAGAAACTGCGTAGGTGCCTAAGCTGTCTGACTCCAGGTGTCTTGGCTGTGGATTGCAAGCAGAGAAAGGCGCTTCCTTGCAGCCCAGATTTAGGTGCATATCACTGTGAGTGGGGAGGGGCTTGGGACACACGCCTCTCATTGACATCTCCCATTGGCTAGTTTAGGCGACGCTCTGCCTAGCATGCTAGTTTTTGTGGATCTCATTCTCAGGAACCTCTCTCTCCCATTCACTGTGTAGGGAATTCGGTGCCAAACTTGGGGTTTGTGGATCATAGTGTTGTTCCAATCATTTTCTAGACACCTGAAAGTAAGGCACTGTGATGTTCAGCATCACAAAACCTAAGTCCCTTTATGGATCCGGGTCATAGCGTATCTAGGTTTTGTCAGGTGACATACCAACATCCAGAGATCACCTTTGGGAATAATGCTGGGAAGAAGCAGCCAATATTTCTTCCCAGACTGATGAATTTACTGAATACCAGAACAGCTGCATTAAAAGACTTGGTAATTCCAGGAACCTCTTTCCATGAAGAAACTGCTTAGGCTGGAAATCAGCCATAGCAAGGAGCAGAATAAGAGGTATCACCAGTAGATTTTTAATTGGAAAAAGAAAGCGGAAGAGAGCTCTCCAAAAATGGCCTGAGACTCAATCTGTTAACTGTACTATAACTTTTATTTGATTTGCCTCCTTTAAGCAAGTTGGTCAAGAAAAAGCTGGGAACATGACAGTGAGGTTGTATGGCCTGTGCTGTGAGATTCTATAACTTGGGTTAGGCAAAAGACCAGAGTAGATGATCATCATAATGGTTCTTTCTAGCCTTAAGATCAATAAATGGCTAATGCTACCTTTTAGTAAAATATAGAACTGAAAATGATTAGTTCTATTTTCTGCATGCCCAGATAAAGGCATGACAGAAAAAAATAACTGGGCAGGATTGTGACTGGTTAGGGCAGTAAAAGACTCCTTACTTCTCCGACTGAGTATCTATATATTGCTAGTAACAGTGTAAGAATGGGGCTGCTTGATGAGGTTTTTACTCCTCCCCCACCCCAGCCCTTGGGAAGAAGGCAGAGAATAGACATGCAGGAAAAGGGAGTGAGTGGAGCTCTGGCAGGAGGCAGTAGACCTGGATTCTGTTCCCACATCTGCAATTACCTCTCTGTGTGCTCTTGGACAAATCATTTAATTTATCTCTGCCTCAGTTTCCATTTCAATGTAATGAGCATGATTATACTGCTCAGCAACCTTTGTGAAGTGCTTTGAGATCCTTGGTTGAAACATGATTTAGGCACTGATCCTATAATTGACAGCATGTGGCTACAGCAGTTTGCCTGCACACTCTCAATTGCAGAATTGGGGTCAATAATAGTAATAATAAATCTGAAAAGCCATTTTAAATCCTTTAAGTATAGTTTAAATTAGATTACTTTAAATTACATTTGGTGACAATAATTTTATATTTATATATATATAAAATTACACACATATACTCTAATAAAGAGATACAGATACTGCCCACTGGGCTGGTTTGTGAACCAAAGCCAACCGTAACCCTTTAGAAAATATTTTCATCCAGAGCTCAGTGTGAATTGTTTGCCAACTAGTGAGTTTCATTCAGTTGTACAGCATGGAATAATACATCAAAACCCAACCAAAAGCAATGTTTCATTTGTTCTGGTTTAGTATGATGATAGATAAAACTCCAGTTTTGGCCTTAAAGAATCAAAAGTAACTAGTGGTAATAAGAGAAACTTTAGTACTGACCTCTGTAAAGACTTACTGACAAGACTCATACTATCAGCGACATCCGGAATCACCAGTTTTTGCAAGCAGTGGACTCAGCATGAAGTTGTCTTTTTTTGGCAACAGAGCATTCTGCATTTAGCAGAGGCATATGTTTCAAACTCAAATGACTTCACTTCAAATTAAAGGGAAAATGTTTTGAAGTATAGTCATTTGATAATCATTTGCTTTAAAATAAGCAACATATTTCTATTTAATGAGATCCACATCTATAACAAGTGAACCAACAGTGTGGCAAACAAAAAACAACCTGCTCTTAAATACCATTTCAAAATAAATTACCTCTAGTTTTTGTTGTTGTTGTTGTTGTGTTCTTTTTTCCTTTTTCAACTGTCTGTAGAACTCCCACAATTTTTTCATTGCTACAATGATAAATGCTATGAGAAAAGACCTGGTACACTGCCAAAAACCTACTCTAGACTTCAGTATATGTTTCTGCTTTCAAGAGTCAATTGTTTTCCCTCTCTCCCAGGGGCCACTAGCTACCTTATTACCAGAAAGAATGACCCCTTGACAGCACAATTGAGATCTAGAAACTCAACAAAATTGTAACCCCTCCAGTGGCATCAGAATTCTAATCAAGAGCAGAGGGTCTGAAAGACAAATGTATTTGTGTATAAGACCACCATGTCAGAGTGTGGCTTCTTTACTAGCAAAGGCACCTATTTTGATTTCCTTTTCTTTTGATTTTTTTTTTATTACCCTTTTTCTTGTAACCTTTTACTCCACCAGTGTTCTTAATGTAGAGAGGTTTTCACAGCATGGGAATTATCTATACCTGGTTTACACAATTGCTGCCTTTCTTCCACATGCAATCCGTTTTGTGAAATGTGCAACTAGACATAGGAGGCCCTCTAGTTATTATTGACTTTTCTCTCTTACTCAGCTTACTCCATTGGCAGAGCAATTGTTCATCTATTATTTGCCCCGTAAGAAATCCAGGTATTAGACCTACAGCACTGAAACTACAGACAGATCAAGTATGGGTTTGGTATCTTAATGTACACTTCTGAGGAAATATACCCTGGCCTTGCAGGGGAATGGACTGGAATGCTCTAGTTAGCCTAGGAATACTATATGCTGTCTGCCAGTATCTGTCAAGTACACTTGTTACCCAGAAATACCCAAGTTATTTGGTGACATCTTTTAACACACCTAAGAGTACCGCTTCTAAAATTGCTATGGATGGGATTTTCAAAAGCACCTATGTGACTTTGAAGCCCAAATTCCAGATCCTGAAATCATAGCTGCCGTGACTGTCATTTGCACCCATACGGATTGCAAATTAATGGGACTTGTGCTTCTAAATCACGTAGGTGCTTTTGAAAACCCCATTTTGCATTAACTATGTCCCGGTGTACACCAATCAGCAGATTTTAAGAGTAACCTTTTTTTGGATTCTGCTACAGGGAATAGGTGGCCCAATGTCATAAATGGGTAGAACATGCAACCCTATCAGGGAGCAGCAACAAGCAGGAGTGCTGCCAGCTTTTCTGCTGCCCTAGGCGGCAGAAGGTCCCGTCCCGAAATGCTGCCCCCCCACAGAGGCGGCGGAAGGTCCTGCCGCTGAAATACCGCCGCGGTTGCCACCACCCAAATTGTAGCGCCCTAGGTGACCGCCATCCTGATACTTGCTGAGTACTAGTCTGAAATCAATGAAACTACTCATGGAATAAGGTGTTACTGAAGATGAGGAAAGGTAGCAGATTCTGGCCCTGAACCAGTTCAGTCCAGCTTGCTGAACCTAACACTGTTGATGAACATTTAGGCCCCCAGTCCTGCAAAGACAACTATGTGGGCAGAACCGTGTGCCTGCACAGAACCCCACTAACTTTTAGTTGGCGCTCTGGCGCACACAGGGATCTGCCTGCATGGTTCTGCAGGATCAGGTGAAACTGACCAGTGATAGTGCCCTCCTGTAAGGATGTGAGGACAACTGAAGTATGAGGAAAAAGAAAAGAAAAGACATTCTTGGCCCCCTCCACACATGCAAGCACATAATTCAGAAATACTAGAAGGACAAGTCTTAAAGAGCTAACTGATCTTATATTGTGATTGTTTTCTAATATATTTAGGTGTGCATGTATAGTAAGTGACAGATTGCCTGCCCTGGAGCAGGAACAGTACAGATAATGACAATGCAAACTTTCTCATGCTGCCCCACCAGAGTGCCCTCGCTCTAACTCAGAGGGTGCATCAGAGGGGAGAGGATAAACAGCCATCTTCATAACCATTAGCTTTGACTTCTCTGCTGAGGCTACCAATACCATTCCCAGTTGTGGTGGGATTTGGTGAGTGAGTGGACACCTTTACACTGTGAAGTGGACTGAGATCACCATCTCATTTCACAAGGGCTGCTAAAGTATTATTTTAATATGTTAGGCCACAATCCTGCAGTACGATCCATGTGAGTGGACCCTTGTGCCCATGCAGAGCCGCACTGCCGTCAGCGGAGTTCTGCATGAGTGCCAGGCTCTGCCTGTGTAAATCTGATTGCAGGATCAGGGCCGTCAGCGGTGATCAAAAATCTGAAGGTTGACAATATTGTTGCTTGTGGCTTTTCTGTCCGCAGCTCTATTATCTTTTATCACCTTAAATACTAGGTTGTATAACTTTAATCTCTACCCAGAAAACCAAGATGCAAGTCACACACGTTGTCTCCAACACATAAATATGATACATTAAAATAATATAAGATGGGAGAGACACACCTGACGGATGGAACAGTAGATTCTTCCACAATAAGCAGCACTGAGCTTCTCTTAAATAAAATGAAGGGAAATCTGAGGAAAATAATGAACAAAATAGTAGCTCCTTCTGCCAGACCCATCAAGTTAAATGGCTTCTGGTATTGTTCAAAGCCTGTATGCTATTGTGTTCTGTGGCAGAGGGTAAAGAGAGGAGGGGAGACTTCTACTGACATTTTGATGAGACAACAAACAAAAATAATATTTTGACAGAAGAGCTCATCCTATTTTTCTTTCAAAGCCATTCTTAAGCAGGAACGAAGTCTCCTTCATATGAAGAATATTGAGGACATAAACAGAGCCCATCCAGTAGTATTTTAAGGAACTACTTCATTTGTAAACGAACACTGTCTGCTTGAAATGAACACACAGCATGACTAAAGACCGCAAGTGCTTGGCATCATTTGAGCTTAGTTTTAAATTCCTCTGACAGACATTTTTGGACTATGTTCTACAAAACTAGTGTCAAGTGTTGACATTGGCGTAAGCATACGATATGGCTCTATGCATTCACATGCTGATAGGTTGCACTAATGTGTGTGTAACCAATAAAAACAAAAAGGTTAGTTTTCATATTAGTACTAAGTTTTATTTATGTCAATATCAGAATTTATTTACCCTCCTGACCAAATGTTTACCTCACTCTGCCTCATCAATATTAACCTCACAGATCAACAAATCTTCATATTGACAGAATAGAGAAGTCAATATCTCCTTATTACTATTTAATAAATATTTCATTGTCAGTAAGCCAGTGAGAACAAACATCTGTACAGTAGAATGGCATGTACTTTAATTTTGTGAGGTTAATACCTTACGGATGTTTGAAAGGAGAAATCTAACTTGTAATAAGTGCACACATCAATATCAGCATATAAAACTACAACACGGTGAAGGATGTTTAAATTGAACAAAACAGGTTTTTTTAGTCCCACTTTTGATATACAAATGTTGGATGTGTTTTACCGTATCTTCTGACTATGATTGATAGGAGATGCATCAATTTCAAGGTTTGAGAATTTAAGTAAATTGTTGTCAGTGGTATCGTTTCTTCTTTTTTGTATTTTTTTTTTTTTCAAATTATCTCCTTCCAGAGAATAGTTTTACAAATTGAGACAGGATATACATAAAGCATCAATTTAGCTTGAATATCCACTTACAATTGTAAAAAAAAAAATAGTTGTGATAAGAATGTGAGTACATCAGAGTTGTTCAGAAAACTCCAGAGTGTTTTAAAAAACTGCTTATGTTTTTCAAAATAATCCTAGGTGTTTCTATTTTGAAAACACTTTGTCTGCCTTTTCATCCAAAGGACAAAGCTGTGTTGGTGTACACTGGAAAAAAATATGGCTCACAAAGGAGGCTTCTTCAATATTTATCCTTTCACCTAGATTATAGAGTAATCGTATTATTAAAAAAATGGGGTTAGCAAAAGAATTATAGCAAACTATCTGAAACCTAAGAGTAGGTTTTTTATCTTTCCCTGGTTACTGGAGATATCTTATTTAGACTGGAGGGCCTAAAGAATTTGTACTGACAGTGCAGGGATAGGACTTTACACAGCAAAATTTACTAAATATCCCAAGTAGAATACCTTTGGTTAGGGATAACTCTGGGTCTAATGTAGGTGAATTCACTCTAACCACTTCTTATTTGGAGAGGTCTGTGTTATGATTTGTCTGATTGCTCAAATAATGTCATCTAAAGTTCATTATTTCAGTTTCAATGTGTGTGTACTTATATATACTTAAAACAAATGGTAAGACAAGTGTGTTTGTGCTTTTGTTTTTTAACATCAAATCTTACAACTGAATAAAGATAGTATCCTCATTTCACTGTCCTCTGAAAGAAGCAACATGGAATGGATTCTGTAAATCTAAGGCAATATACATGTTGCTGATTAAAAGCTGATGGTAACAGTTAATATATATGGTAACAGGGGGAAGTGTAGTTTTTTTTCCTAATATTTTCTCTAAAAAATGAAAATTAGAAGGGGAAAAAAACCAGATGTGACTGTATAAGCCTTGATTTGAAGAGCTTTTGTTATCTCCTAAATAATGCATATAATAATGTTCATATGAAATGCTATATTAAAACTCAGTTCTAGTGGGTATTTGTGTTTATGAATTGATTCCTTATCCATATTTTATGGAGAAATTGTGCTCTATTCTGGTACTGAGCATTATTTTCCAAACTCCTTGTTAGACACTGAATAGCTCTCTACTGTGCCTCAAGGCTTAAATGAAACCAAAATTTAAGTGAAATTTAAAGAGACAACATTCAGAAACTCATTTTTTATAATGCTTCTGAAAGTTCATAATTATTTTTGTTCCTAATAGTCCTGCCTTTGAAATAATTTGATGGCTACATTTCAAAATCCACTTGGAAAGATTTGGCAACTGCATAACCATTAATGGGAGTATATATCACAAAAATGATTTTACAAATAAATAATGGTTTACAGGATTTGGCTTAAATTGTCTGCTTTCATTTGATTTTTTTCTAAGCTAATTTGTGGTGAGGCAGGAAAATCAAATTGAACACAATTTGGAAATAAAACTATTTGATAATTGAGATAAGTAGCTTGAACTTGTCAGTCACCTGTGACCTCCTTCTAGTTACACTTCATTTAAACTTTCCCAATTCAGAGGGCCTAAGGATGAGTTTCAGAGTATAAACAGAGCAACTCTGGCTTGGCTCTGGGACTGCATTATCCCTCCAGTTTGTTTAATTTGTATTTAAAATGGAGAGAGCTGAGTAAACAAGTAAAGATGTTTGGAGAAGATGCTTAGTTGCTACTTCATGCTTGCAGAGACCTTTGTGGGGGAAATACAGGATGTAAGAAAAAATAATAATGGAGGCGTAAGATACTTGAGAGAAAACGTAGCATGAGGAGCCAGGAGTTAGGATCTTACTTGGAATCTGATCCTCTTTGAAGAGCTCTGTTACTAGAAGTTTGCAGTTAGTTTGTCTTTGGACCTAATGTTTTGTTGCCTGTTCCAAACAGGTTATTCAGAATAACTTGGCAGCTGAATCCTTCATGCCTTTGGGCTAATTATTGCTAATCGTGATTGGCAATAACAGCAATTGCATCTTCACCAGGAGACAGCTATAAGGATTTTTATTTGGGTTAACAATCCCCATTGCCAATAGGAAAGAAAAGGGACTTTGTGGCAGACCCTCTCCTTGCATCTTTGTTCAGATCGGCGCGGAGGGAAAAGATGAACAAGCTGAGCGGGTTTGATGCCATCTCCCAACGTGTCCCGTAGGCTCGCTGTGTTTGCTTTGGCTCGCTGTGCCAGCTCCTTTCCCCACTCTGCTCTGTGGCGGGTGGCAAAGGGCTGAGCAGCGGTGGGTAGCGATCGCCAATGGCTTTGGTGTGTGAGCTTTCCCGGGATCGCACGGCCAGGGCAGGGCAAGAGGAAGTTTGAATTGAATAACAAGTGTGACTTGACTTCTGCTTGGCTGCAGCCCTCACGCTTTTAAGAGGGATTGGAGCAGCCTCGCTTCTTAATAAACCTTCGGGTCGATGCGGCATTGCTCGCCAGTGAATCTTCGTGGGTTTATTTATTTTAACTAACTCAGCCACACGAATCGCGGCCCCTTGTTGACTCTGGCTGCATAGGCGGAGGAGACGCAGGAAGACCAGGGGGAGGAGGCAAGGAGAATTCGCCCAGAGCTTGCAAGGTTTCATGCCTGCAATGACCGCGTGCAGTTGCGTTCACCCCACTCCAACCTCCTTGGCAAAGAGCCCCCAGCCCCTGATCACTCCGTCCCTACCCAGACGTCAGGCTTCCTTGCAAGGCGTGGCAGACTATGGGCAGCAGCTAGGAAAACCTAACCTTTCGAGATCCCTTAGCACCCCAGTCGGGTGCTTCAGGAAACCCATTCAGCCCTCAGGCCGCCTGCACAACAGAAAGAGCGAGCGATGATCGTTTCAAACAGTGTGAGGAGATTTCCAAAGTTTACAGTATTAGAAAGCCGCGGGGGTCAATCCTTCCTTCCAGGCAGGACAGAGGAGTGAGTCACTCACTCAGTCAGCACAGCTCGGTATGAAGGGAATTGTTTATTAGGAAATAATGACCACTCGCCTTTACAGCGCTTGCGAATAGGGCTCACAATAAATCAAGCGCCTCCAAGCCTTGTTCTGATCGCTAAACTTGGAACGTCTCTTCTGTTTACTCCAGTCTGCGGTCGCGAGCAAGGTACTCACTCAGGGAGCTCCTGAGAGGGGCAGTATAAATACACTTGCCTTTGTCTCCCGAGCAGATGTGTGTGTTAGAGATAAACCAGGCGCAGAACTAGACCTACCCTTAACAATGAATGCAGCTCATTAGGGATTCGGATCCTTTGCAGATACGTAGAGAAAAGGCTTGTGGGCTAAAGGAACTTCCACACTTGACAGTCCCAAAAGTTGCAAAATATTTTTGGTAACAGCTGTCACTTCGCAACAGAGCTTTTTGCTACACCTGTCCTTTACATCACCTCTTAACCCTTACCTCCCTCAAGTCTCCTTAGCCTCGCTTCTGTAGTTCCCATCTCCGCGGTTTACAATCCACCCCCCCCCCCTTAGGCTATGAGGCTGCTCTTTAACACAGGCGGGATCAACCAAGAGGTGCTTCATAAGAACCTCTGCATCTATAGGATCTACGATGCTGAGTGAGCTTTGCCTCCTTTATGCATTTTGGGGTGGGGAGGCGGAGGGGGTCAGAAGAAAGGTTCTGTGAGATAAGCTCGTCGTCCACTTTAAGTATCTCTCCTTCACTAGCTGAGGATGCTGGCCACTGACGTCAGATGTTGTTTGCCCAGTCTTTTGTTCAGTTAAAAATAGTTTCGTGTAGCAGCTTACCTGAGCTGCGGGTCTGTTTGATTTCTCCGGGAAATATTGCTGCTACCGTACACGATCATTTCTTCCTCACTCCGAGCTCTATTAGCTCCACTCCTGAAATTCATTCCACCACTAATCAAGAAACCGCTTACTAATGTTTAAAATGAACGTTTTACTTCCTGGAAAACAAAAACTAAACTTTGTAACCTGGCTTTAGCAGGGTTATAGCAACAAAAATCAACTATTTTTTACTACAGGTTCCTATCCTGCTCCAAATATTCCCATTCCCCCCACATTCTTTAGTTTAGAAAACATTTTCCCTTGCATCCCAGTTCATTTC
This sequence comes from Chrysemys picta bellii, assembly GCF_011386835.1. Classification (NCBI taxonomy): domain Eukaryota; kingdom Metazoa; phylum Chordata; order Testudines; family Emydidae; genus Chrysemys; species Chrysemys picta. Next base: position 100,651,463 of record NC_088794.1, on the reverse strand, counting down.
TATGCTCATTCTTCTTGCAATTGCATATTAACCTAGTAAAATAACTGCATTAGAGCAGATTACTTTAACCAGACAACTGACCATCTTCTTTGATTCGACGTGGTTATTAAAAATCGCTGGTACCCAAATAACAAAGGAACATTTCCTAATTTTAGGGGAAATGTTTTAAGCGATCAATTTGCAAATGTTCCATTATCTGTGTGTATGTGGGTGTGTATAATGTATATATTTCCGAGTTATTACTCTCTCTCTGTTTCCATACGTTAGAGCGAAATGAATAACTTGGAAATGTGTACCCAATTTGCCAATCTTTCCCGGATTTCTTATGTAACTGAGTTGTGCATTATAATGTAAATAGTGGATCTCTAGATATGGAGACAATTATTTTAACACGCCAGTGCAGTGTTCCACAACCTACTCATTGTGCACATCTCAGTTGCACAGCATATAGGACTACAGTTCTTCCATGCTGTATCATAACTTTATAACCTTATTGCATGACAGTGTGTGTAATAGATAGATATGATTGCACACACATACAGAGGTGTATATCTAGCTGATCTAGCGGTACAGTGTATATATAATTTTACAGTTTACCTTAACAAAACTGTTTGTTAGTGCTAAATCCGTCTGCTCATGACAGTATTCTCTTCATTTTAATGCTATTTCGTTCCCAGTGTATGCTCTTTGCAACGAAGGGGCTTCCCTTCTGCTCCCTATATTTTAATCCAGTAAAGGACTGATTAGCCCCAGTTCCACGCTATGGCTCTAAAAGGGCCAGGTCTGCGCTAGCTCGCAGAGTCACCTCTCACCTCTCTGCATCTCCGGGCTGAGGTCACTGCTGGGGCAATGCGGGGGAGCAGGCGGTGGAGCTCTCTGTCTGTGCTACACGTACCTGGGCTTAAGGCAGAAGTTTCCGTTCGAATCCCTTTAACGTCAAGATAAAAATATTGTCTCCGTTAAAAAAAAACAACCACCACCACCTACCTCTCTCTTTATTACACTGATATCGAAATGGATTTCTCGTAGGAACAACAGGAAAATTCAACTCGCCAAAGCACGGAGATGGGTTTAGTTTAGTTTAATTTGCATCCTCAGGTTTCTCTTTCTCTCTCTCTCTGTGTCTGTCTTTGGGGAAGGGAGTCGATTGTTTCCCATCGTATTGTTAAACCTTCCTGTGAACTTTTGCATTTTAAAGAAGGACTTTACAATCTGCATTTTGGTTGCATTCAGCTACATGCACCGTTCACCTCGAACTGTGCATTCATTTAAGGTGCAAAGGTACGCGGATAACATTTCAGGTTGAATGACTAGAACACAGCAGATTGCCCCGTTTATGCCAAATCCTGGAATTAATTGAACAAAAAGAGTATTTTATTTTCCAGCTGTAAAAAAAAAAGGCAATTTAAAGTGGAATCAGATTGCAACAGGAAGAACTACAATAAAACCATAGATCCCTCTTGAAAAGATTTCATTGGGAGCAGATTTTCCAAGTGTGTAGGATCATCATAAATAAATGCTATTATAGACTTTATTGATATTATAAAATCATACAATACATTTAAAAAGACAGCAATAAAAAGGAAATGATTTTGTATAAGAAAATGAGCACTTGAAGGTGTAAGTAGTTTTTAAATAGTTTTAAGTAGTATTTATCAGTTGGTCGATGCGGAGGTAAGCAAATATTTAGTATTCAGGAAAAAGAAAAGTAATTTAGAAAAAGAGTTACCTTCCATTGACTGTATCATTGCATTTACAGAGCTGATGTGGAGCCATCGCTTTGTTTATTTTTCTAACGTCTGCCCAAATTCCAGCAATCCAAAGAGCAGTAACAGCTTTTTCCATGTGTTTATCATCGGGGTTGCAACAGGATTCGCCTCAATTGTTCTGCCTTTCTTGTGTTTTCCTTTCTTCCCTCTTCTGCATTTCCCAGATACATTTGCTTTGGTTGCAAAAAATAAACAGCGGACTTTTTAACAGCAATTTGAGATGATAATGGCTAGTGATCCCATTCTTTCCATCATAATCTTCAAGTGGTTTAAGATTAATGATAGGAGGTGTTTTAGCAAGAAGTGTAGGGTCTCTTCTCCAAAGACCAGCGCTATGATAATTTACTTAAGATGTTGACAAGACTGTCAGTAAGGCTAATTTTTTATTAAGCTGCACCGAGGTAACTGTAGTAAGCATTTGATTTTTTTTTTAAGTAAGGTACATTAATTTTATGAGTGTCTTCCCACAACTGTTATTTGGTCTCTGGCTGATGCATTTGCAATTGAAATGCTGCTCCTTGCCTTTGTTTCCAGAAAGGTGTTTTCTGCTGTTCAGTTATATATTCCTCTCCCCACCTCCTCCTCCCTCTACACACACACATTTAAAAAAACGAAAATAAATTTGGGGAGCTACTGCCATGATCCAAACCCTCCAGTTCTTCTGCAGGGCATTGTTGTGCCTGTATTTCTGTGTAGACAGAGCCCTGAACCAAGTGAACTTGATGTTTCTTCTAACATAGACAAAATAATCCTTTAAACTATAAATATTTAACTGTACCTCAGTTTACACAGTGGCCCTGGTGCCTCTTTTAACACAAGTGATTTACGATTTTATTTGGGGCTTTAAAATGGTGTTTTGCTTTTGTAACATGTCACTGTTTTCCACCGGGGGCTGCCTGCTCCATTCCGGATTGAGTCCGCCCCACTGAACCGGCAGCACCTCCAAAGGAGACATTGAAAAAACCCCAGCATTCTTCTCGCATTAGAAGAAAAGCGTCTGCTCTCCCGCACGAAGTTATGGAGAATAATTTGCCAGGAAGGCAACTGCCCACTGTCTGAGCGCTTTTGAGTATTACAGGAGCACAAAAAGGTGCTTCTGCTGTTACCTGAGGATCCCACTTTATCGCTGAATTTCCAGGTCGTTTTCTCCCAGTAGCTGATGGTGCTAATAACAATTTAGATATTAGTTCAAGGTGATCATTACAGCCCCTATAGAAAAAAATGACTAGGCTTAATTATTCTAACGTGTGTGTGCGCATACACAAAATGTGCGAAAAATCCATTGCGTAATAAGAAACAAACCAACAAAAAAACCCAACAACCCTAGAATGCAATAGCATCAGGTTCTTAGTAGAGCTGATTTTGCTATTTTTAATAAGCAGAAATCGTAAGCTTACATATAAATGATTGGGAAAATGTGACACTTATTTTGTCATGTTTCACTGTAATTTTTAGCTTCCCACCGAATGCTTATGCACAATGCTGTATAGGTAGGTGTAGGCACACATACACGTGGTATGAATATAGAGGGAGTGTATAAGTATAATTACCTTTAATATCAAGGAGCTAGGTGGCAAGTTTTAGCAGTTACCTGGATGAGAGCTCGACTACAGTAGTAACAAAATGCTCACCGGCACAGGCATTTTCTCGGTATTCTGTAATATCTTGGGTTTAACTTTTCTAGGGGGCGGGGGGGAGACAAGACACAAAATGTTACCCGCCTTTCTTCTCCCTGTGCCGTCGTTAACCCAGGACGATAAGATCACTTTTTTGATGTTTGTATTTCTCCGCGAGTGCAGGAAAATTGACACAAACTAAACCTCAGCAGCTACACCGGTATATTTATCCTTGTTATCAACATTTCCCCCTTTTTAGATCTGCAGTTTTTGTAGTTTTTTTTTTTTTAATGGCAGTTTCCTAAACAGTTTATATTATAATCCCCTGAGGCCAAGAGGAAGGCGTGGGGGGAAACAGAGAGTGTCCTTTCTTATATATATACACACATACATATTTAAACATTGAGCCCTGGCAGGAAATCTCCCTGGTACTGGCAAGCTTTGCTTGAAAAGTCTGTGCTGCGGACCAGAGGCGCTCTGTTCAGTTGGCCAGCAGGGGGCGCTCTGATGTTGTGTCTGGGCTAAAGGAGCAGTAACCACAAGGCTTGTTTCATTGCGCTGGAACAACAACAACAAAAGCTGCAGTTTCCAAACCCTAACCTGCTCCTCTACTTGGGTTTCACTTCTTGTAACTCAGCCTTGTCTGACTTCTCTGTCCTTAGCTACCCGCCGGGTATTTATCACACCCTTGTGTGAGGGTGTATACACCTTAGCCGGGCGAGCTGCAGCCCGTGCCGGTGTCACTGCCTGGGACTGGCTCGCTGCAGTCTCTCTCCCTGCGCGCTATACATTATGCAACTGCAACTTATTAAATACAACGATGAATTGTCAACATTTTTTTCGCCTGTTAGTTCCGCTGATCCGGGCAGGATTTATTTTCAGATCTCAGGTCCCGGAGCTATAATGCGTGGTTTCTTTTCCTTAAATAAAATTGGTCAAATGTTGACAACCTTTAAGCCAATCTAACACTCAAGACTACTGATGGGAAACTAATGAGAAAATATCAGATCGTCCGGCCTGAGGGCTCCTAATTAAATCTTAGCTGATTGAAAAATAAAAGCGGGGTTTGAGGGGAGGAGGAAGGAAGAAGCTCCAGGCTGAACTTTACCTCTGGTTTTACGTTATATCGCCCCTCCCCCCAAAATCCCTCCTGCCCCCCCCCCTTTTAAAAGCCTAACGTTATTTCTTTGGCTATTTTAAGCGATCCACTCAGGACTCTCACTCCTTGCCCGGTAAATATTAAGGCCTTTAAGCAACGTGATTTAACTAATTAGAAAATTTACATCATTAAGTCTCAGGGAGAGAAAAAAGGAGAAACAAATCTGTCAGTCATTTTAAAAGAGACAGGCCCTATTGAAGTGTGAAGAAATCGGCTCTAATTCAAAAAGGCAATCGGGCAGAAAAAGCCCTCAACATTAGCCTGCTACTTATTAATCAGAAAGGGCTCCCCCCTCCTCCTTCCCTGTAAGGGTAAAGCAGCCGCACATCGTTAGTTTCACCCAACGCCAAAGCTGCGTTCCATTCAGGTTTTGCCACTCGTCCCTGTCCCATAGTAATTGTGGGTGTTTATCCACTCGGGGCTCATAGATCTGGAAATGGGTTTCTGTGGTGGGGACCCGGATCCGCAGGAAAAGGCCAGCGGCATGGATTCCATCTCTCCCCCCACCCCCATTCCCCCAGACAAATCCAACTGTACAACAAAGTAAGATCCTAGTTTGAAACCTGGTTGGGTGAGAACTAGATAATGCCTTTGTTTTCTCCCTCGCACTGAATTTATAACCCAGACACTCGAGACTGAGTGGCAACCCCATCCCCTTTTCTAGAAGTGAATGTGTGTAACGCAAGGAACTTGGCTCAATAAACAACCTAAACCGTCACTGAAACTCAGAGACCCCATTATTGATTTAGGGGTCTTGATTAAGTGATTTGGGACACTGATTATCTGAGGAGTGTATGTGATGGCCAGGGGAGTTGTTTGCTCCGGGTATATGGAGCACAGTGTGGGGATTTCTACACAACAGCAGTTTGGTAAATATTAGGAATGCCTAGTTTTATTTGGAATATAGAAATTGTTTCCATTTTCTCTCTAGCCGTTCCCCTTGCAATTATGTAGCTAGCTCGACTATATTAGAAATAAGAAATGCATATCACTCAGGAGGAAGGCTCTTTTCTGATCTGGATCTGGCATGCACAATAGCAAAGAAGTTTGTACTATTTCTTCTAGGAGCTAATTTAAGAAATGTTAAACACCTTTGGGGCAATTCTAGACAATACAGGGCTATTTGTGAGCTCAGGGCCCCAGCCGGCTTCTCAAATCAATGGTGGAGTTAACCCTGTGTAAATGAGATCAGAATCCGGCGCCTAAACTGGATTTTATAACAAGAAATTTGGCAATATTTGTTTTAAAAGGCCTGCCAAAGATATGCAAAATAGCCTCTTCCAGACTTACATTTACTTTCAAACGTTAACTTTGAGGCGTGTTTACAAGTTGGTTTAGAAATATAAGTTCATTACTATGTACATAATTACTTTATTAGTAAGCTGTGTGCTTAAAGATATATCAGTAAACACTGTATACTAATTTAACAAGCACATTACATGTAACACATACAATAATGCAGTCTCCACCTAGGATTTTGTATAGAGCAAATACGTGTTCAGCTCGAGTCCATCAGTGTTGTGCGGGGGATGGGAAAGAGGAACTGGGGACACAAAACACGTGCTGCTAAATGCAACAATGTTCTAGTCTTCATCCAAATAAACTAAGTAACCCTTTTGGTGCCCTTTGGAAATATTTTAAGCAAACAGGATGCTCTCACTTTCGCGGAACGATGTGAGACACAGGACAAGATGGAAAGGAGAGAGCGTCATGAAGTGGTATTGTCCCTAATCATGTTTTCTTCGCATCAGTTTGCCTTCTTGTTATTTAAAATGATCGACTTTTTGATGCAGGCCCTTTGGAGAGAGAGGGAGGAAAACAACAACAACAACCCCTCAACCTGTCTGCTGGCTGTGCTCGGAAGCTTAGCTGCATTATGATAAAATTTATGGCGCCCTTAACAACTCACAAGTAAAAGCATTACAATTCGCTTTAATTGAGAAAATGTTGATATTTAACTCTAGAAAGAGCGAAATCGCAATGTAACTGCAAACTTTCACCAATATAACAGCGCCTTACGGAGACAACATTCGGTCTTTAGCAGAGCTGCTTTAAGAAGTGATTAAAAACAAAGAAAACCGGACAACGAGAGAGACAACTGCAATTTTGAAAGGAAAATTATTTACATCCTCTTCCCTCCCCGTAGCTGCAAACGCTCACGCTCCATTTTCAGAACGCTCAGCACAAGTGTATAGGGCAAGAACTTGGACCCCAGCAGAGAAGCAGCGGTTCATATTCAAACTAATGATATACTTTACCAGGGAAAGACTGATGCCAATAGATTTGAAGGGAACATTTTCACAGGCAAAATTGTAGCCTCCTTCTAAATGTAATAGATCTAATATTATTTTCTTACTTTCCGCTGTTTGTTTAAAAAAAATCTATTGGTGAAGAGAAAGGAAGGGGGAAATCCCGCCCTGGCTCTCTATCTTATTTCTGTATCTGTTTTTGGTATTATAGAAGAGTAAAGAAGTTTTTGTTTGGTGGTTTTTCATTGATCAGTCACTCTGAGCTAATGTAATTATCCTCATCAATAGAAGGCTGCAGAGAGAATCATTATGTGGGTGACATTGATAAATGATCACCCAAGAGCTGCCTTTTCTCTTGGGTACCCCCACATCTGACCCTCCCACATACACAAGGTAGCCATAGAAACACCTTGAGGTCTTCAAACACTGCTACAAATGGGAACAGGGAGAGAAACCCAACTTCACACACTAAAACCTCCTTCTGAAAATGTCACTCTGCCTCGCTAACTCCCCGTACTTGGCCTATGTGCGGCCGCAGGGACTAGCCCATTTTCTATATTCCAATGGGTTTCTCTTGAGGAGTTAAATACAAAATAAATACGGCGGCGTTTGCTGCGGTACGGTGCGAATATGTCGCTGTTTCTCGAAGTAATTGCGTGTAATGTAAAACCCATTCGTTTGAGAGCCCTTCTTTTAAGTTGAGCGGCTACCACACAGAGTGGCTCCCATCCAGCAAACAATTCAGCTGCGGAACGGGGGGGGATCTCTTTGGAAAGTGCCCAAACCCGAATGATTATTATTAATACTAATTATTAGTAGTAGCAGTATTACTATAAGGACTGTTCTGTGTTTCTTTCTAGAGCTTTCCCCATCCACAGCCCGTTTTAGTTCAGCCACCAACAACCCATCGAGAGCAGTAATTGATTCATAATGATCCACAAATCGATGCGTTAGAAGGGGCGAGGGTGTTTATTCTACTCCTAAAGCTGCAAGTAAAGTAGCTTTGACACTGGGTGAGGATGGAGGGGCGGAGTTGTTTGGCGGTGCTGGGTCATCCATCATCACTGTCGCAGAGGGGCAACCTCCCTTCTGTCTCTTTCTCTCCACCAAAACGATTAATATTAAAATCGGCCTTCAAACACGTTGCCCAACAGTCTCTATTCTCAGCGCAGCACCCCCTCACCCCCACCCCAAGGACAAAGATGCCGGGTTTCCCCAGCCCGATCAGAATCTCACCTCCACAGCAGCTTGCTCAGCGATATTGCTGGTGCTGTGCGGTTCCCCCCCTCCCCCTAAGGCATGTTAAAAAAAAGTGTTTAAAAACAACATTTGCTATTGATTCCAACCAGGATCGTAATTGTGAAGAGTTGCGAGGCGGAGATATCACCGCAAAGTCGCGTGAAATCCTTCCCTTCCAAGCCAACACACGCTTCCTGCAGAGACACGCCTATAAACGACGGGATTTGGGGATTTGTCCTGGATCCACTGGATTGCCTCTCAAAATGAAAGGTGAAGTTAAGCAAATGTTTACTACGGGATCCTCCCAGTTCTAAAGGTAATGCAGTGAGGGCCCTCATTCGCCCTGTCAAACGCTTGGAGTGCACGACTGATCTGTAACTTGTGTAGGAACAGTCCACTCACTGCATCCTTTGAAAAACACAGGTTCCATCTTGTGACAGCTGCTAGATAAATTTGCCACATTTCCCGCCACCCCTGCAAATCAGCTCTGGGCCAGACATATATAAAGCATTTCCACTAACATTTCCTCTTGTAGTCAGGACAGGACTCTGCCGAAAGGAGGCACAGACACGGACATCATTTCCCACTTCTCCTTTCGCAGCGCACAGTCTGAAAAGCCCTAATTTGGGGGTGACTGCAGCCTCTCCCCAGAATCTCTTAGAGAAGTGGAAATTTATATGCCAAGTTTCAACACACATATATAGCAAAACAAGAGGTGTTTTTCTATTACCCTTCGTTTCTCAGAACATAAGCAATTTTATTCAGACTACAGTATTTCCTTTCACACTATATCGCTGTCAAAACACTATTCCCGTGTTTTTTTTTTTTGTTTTTTTTTTAGGTTTGACAGCTGAGCATTTCTTAAATACATCCAAATCGGAACCCTCCATACTAAATAGCAAACCTCAGATTGGAGCAATCTGTTTACATTGGATTCCAGCAACACTGCTCCCGCAGATTACAGCCCAGCGAGAAAATACACCAGCATTACAAATATTTAACTCATTACAAAAATAACAGTCTACTAGGGAAAAGAACCAGCTCGTTGATTTTATATATATATATTCCTCCTCAAATCGGAGGGGAAAATGACACCAAATCGGATACAATAAGTAGCTTCGTTTTGTGATGCACAGACAACTCCTCTTTGATTCTTATTCTTGTTATTTCTCTCATCAAAATAATCAAAGACTTTGAAATCGGGAGGACAGGATGCGCGTTTCATACAGGAATTAAGGATCGGGGCGTTTTTAATCAGACCAGAAAGAATGAAAGCCAAATGTGGAATCTCCCATCCTCTAAATTTCAGAGAATGCCTGCTACAAAGCAGGACCGATTGCTAAATTAACCCTCCCGCCCATTCCACTTGCATCCTTCCTTCCTTTTGCCAGCAGCGTGGGTCCATTTACTCAGTTCAGAAATTAAACATTAACGGGGAAGTTAAGACTTTTTCAACATTCCAAAGGTAAAAGTTGTCAGTCAGTTTTTAATAATACACGGGGGGAGGAGGGGAAGAGGGTTAAAAATTACAAATATTTAAACCAGTGACAGTTGTTTCCTAGAAAGTAAAGATAATTAAGGTATTTTTATTCTCCGAAATAGCAATCAATAAGAAACCCAAATCTTTCCCCGCTTCTTGGAACACGATTCTGTTACCACTGAAGTCATGAGAAAATTCCCACTCACTGCAGAGGAGGAAGGTCCAATTTCTGGCAGTAATGGCTTAGAGTTAGAACATAGCATGCTTTCCTTCCATTTAGTAGTTTCAGAGCACAAGATGTCTGTATTATTTTGGTTAAAACAAATCCTCCTCCCTTCAATGGACCTGGATCATCTAATTACATTTGAAAAGTTAAATTTACATTTTCCCAATTCATCCACCTGATCGTTTTTGCTTTTGTGACATAAAGTAATAAAACTGTTTCCAGGGCCTGATTCTGCACTCCTTATGGAAGCAAAGCTCCCATTAAAGTCAATGGTTGCTTAAAACTTCTCAATCCAGCCCTGTGTTACAAATATTCTTTAATTATTCCCACTTTAAACACACTGTAGTTATGCAGGGTGTGTGTACATACAGCTATTCTAAAGCCATCTCTCTCGCTATATATATATTATCTATAGCTATATCAATAAAGCTAAATATAGAGATTAGATATAGCTACATAAAGTATAAGCTGATGAGACTACATTTGAATTTTTTGACCTGGTGTCTGTGCATGTGTCTGTTCAGTAGAAATGTACAAATTCAGATGTTGTCTCATCAGACTATGCTATGCGTGCTGTGGTGTCTGGTCTCTGATTTTACCAGCCGTTCTTCTAAATCATTAGTAAGAAATCCATCTTAGACATTTTTGCCCAGCAAATGCCATCTTTCCCAATCATGATTAAAAACTCAAAAGCCTAACAAAAAATCAAAAATGAAATATTTATTACCGCATTTTGTGACTTAACACCTTTTTTTTAAACATAACGTCACAGTCCTCATACAAGTATTTTAATGTAAATTTTGACAAAGCTTAAAGGTAACAGCATTTTCTTCTAGTGAGGAACACGTGCTGAGAAAGGAAGAATTCATGGACATACAATACCAATTCCACAGCAGATCTGATACTAGCAAAACATTCTTTTTTTTTTCTTTTTCAATTGAGGTAAACACATAGAATATCTAACATGAAACAATTAATAGACCGAACTCTGTACGAAGTTTGTTACAGTATTCTCTTGCTTTTTTCCCAAGCTTTGAGTTCATGATAAAGTTCTAGGTTTGGTGCAAAGACCATTAGTAACTTCTTTCATTGAGGAAAGCTGCCCAACTTTTAGTTTTGTTTTGTCCAAAGCCAAGGCTCAGAACTACTGGAAGAAGCTCCTGCTCTGTCTTTTAAATCTTCACCTGCAAGCTCTTTGAAGAAGAGTCCAAAAAATGGGTTTTTGAAGCACAAACTATAAAGATCTGTTTGAAACTAAAGGACACATTTATGAAGGAACAAAACCAGGGGATGGCAAGGCCTTCTTGGAACTGTCTTCTGAGTGATGAGAGACCCAGCAAGACTTTTCATCTTCATCTCCAGGGTAATTCTTTTTTCACTGGCCAAAACTGGTCTGAAATATACTGTAGTCTTTCATGGATAGTGACTTTACTGGTGAACCAAAACAGTCATTC